>NC_056578.1:44214567-44269567 GCF_018340385.1 Cyprinus carpio
GCTGCATGTATTTGATCAAAATACTGGAAAAAAACAGTAATATTGTGAAATAGTATTACAATTTGAAATAGCTGTTGTCTTTTCTAATATATTGTGTAGTATAATGTAGTATATTCAGTGTTGCCAAGTCCACGGTTTTCCTGCAGAATTGGGCTGCTTTTATACTGTTGCTGTGTTTGTTTGTTCGCTGATTTGAGTGGAAACGTGGTTTCGGAGCTATTTTGAGCTGATTTCCCCAAGAACTCGACTGGACTTTACTTTTTTGTCTGTGATTGGGCTGGTTTTGTTACGCAGATCTGGCAACCCTGGGTACATTCCTGTGATTAAATGGAAACTTCCAGAAAAATTTCCAGAAATCTTTAACAAATAAACTGAAGAGTGAGCGTAAAGACGGACATCACTGCTGTCATTCTGTGGAGGAAATGGAGAAATTATGTTTGTTTGTTTTTTCACCAACAATTACTTCAGTCCCATGTTATTATTATATGATACTTATTATTGTTAATATTTTGAAGTAGATATTATTTTAATGTTTTCTGTTTTCATTATAACTTCAGTTAAAATTGCAAGTGTTAATTCAGTCTTATGTTTTTTTTTACTTTTTTTTATTTTTAAGTTTTTATTTTTTTTTAATTTATTTTTTATTTTATTTTTTTTTTGTAAAGATTTTTTTTAGTTAAATTAGTATTTTTAACTATCATATTTATTTTCAATATATTTTTAATTTTTACTAAAATGAAAATTAATTTTTAATATATATTTTATTTCAATTTTTTAATTTTTTTATTTTATGAATGTGTTTTTTTTATTTCTATTCATATTTTTTATTTTATGAGTTTTTGTTTTTTTAAATTTTTATTAGTAGTGTGTATATATCAGTGTGTTCCAGCCGATAGTTAGCCGATATTTCATTATTCTACTGTAGGCGTTTCAGAGTGCCGTTGGTCACGTGACGTTCAGCGCTCGTGTGATTGGCTCAGAAGAGTCTGGCAGCAGTAGTGAGCACAGGTGACTACAGCCAAGCAGCTGTTATTGAGATGAATGTGTGAGAGATCAGAGCTCCTCCGGCTCGACAGAGACCCGGATTCACCGCAGACCAGCGAGATTCACCAGATCCTGCCTCTGTAGCCTCGTTTTTCTTCATTGTATTCGTTTAGCCGCTACCCTTCTCTCTTTACCGGATCCGTGTCTCAACATTGTTCTCCTATTGACTCTAAAGGTCTAATTAACATATGCACAAAAACACCAGAGATAATTATTTCTGCAGTCACGATTGGGAAAACTCCGATAATTGAATTCTCCTCTTCATTTCCCTAAAAAAGCCAAGTCAGCGGTCCAGACGCGGCTCTCTGAAGTTAATTATCTTCATTATGGAATCATCCTTTCTTCCACACGCAAACGTCTCGAGCGCAGCATCGGGTAACTCATTACACAACTTCATGAACCTGCTGTGTGATCCACATCTCCATAAACATCCCACTCTGTCAGAGATTCAATAACAGATTTGTTTTTAGTTTGAAGAATTAGATGTCAATTTATGGCCATCAGGAATGATGTATTATATTGCTTTATAAACTTCACAAACACACGCAAATAAACCTCAAAATAAACTCGACTAAATGAAGTCTTTTAGATGGGCTTTAACGCCAGGAAAAGACTCTGGCACTTTTATTCTTGCCAAGATGGATTTACTGATGAGCACAAAACAAAAGCCAGCTGGGATTATAGAGCGGTGCTGGGATTGTTTAGAAGATGCTTCCATGTAGAGTTGAAAAGAAATAAAGAAAAGCATAAATAAATAAAAAAAATACTTAAACTTAAACTTAAAAAAATAGAGAAAAGAAGAAGAAAATTTTGAAGATTCTTTACAGATTGTTTGTATACAGCAACCGTTGTACTGTATACATTCACATCTTCTGTCAAGATCAAAAATAAATAAATAAATAAAAATCAGTAATAGCTCAAATGTGGGTCTGTTTCTCACACCAAGCATCACATGACTTCTGAAGACTTGAATATCACACATGATGATGCTTTTATGATTTATTTTAAACATGTTCCTGTTGTAACAGATTAAATTTGGGATTTATTTTAAAGTTGATCATGTTGTAACTTTTTTAGACAAAATTTTTTTGTTTTCTTTGTTTGTTTGTTTGTTTGGTAAAATATTCAAATTACTAATACTAAAATTAAATAAAAATAAATTAAAACTAAATAAAATATTGAAAAAAATAGGACAAAAACAAATAAAGTTACAAAAAAAAAAAAAAACTTATAAATGTTATAAGTTTATATAAAAAAATAAAAGTATTAGAATTGGAAAATTATATTAATACATACTATAAATTGGTATATTATTAATATAAATGTTATAAGTATTATTATTAATATTATTATTATTAGTTATTATTATTTATTTATTTATTTTTATTCAATATAAATGTTATAAGTTTATAATGTTATTATTATTATTATTTATTGAAGCTTGACAGTTGTTAGAGTGGAATTGTGTTTTTATTTGGTGGATTTTTATTTTTTGATGGTGTATTACTTTACGAGAATTACCGCAAGCTAAAACAGTGCAAGGGTTTAAACAAACTGTTACAGACGAGCGACAAAATGAAAAATGACAGAACGAAAGCTCAACAGCAGATGCAGCGCAAACAGATGTGCACACATTAAAATCATCTTCAGATGAAAACAGGTCAAGCTTACGCACCTGACTGTGTCCTGCGGGACTCGCAATACATCTTTAATTAAGAAAACAATCTTCCTCCGCTCAGAGTTCACTAAACTGAGACCTACTTCTGGATTCACCGTCTTTTCTGCTGTTGTTTTTGTTGAGAAGTTTCCCGTCTGAGAACGACATTTAATCTGTGTTTAAGGAACCGGAGTTTAAAGGGATCAAAGTTTTATTTATTAATTTATTTATTAGTGGAACACAAAAGAAGATGTTTAGAAGAATGTCCATGCTGCTCTTTCGACCTTCCCTGTGATGACTTTAAAAAAGGAAAGGCAATGTAAGATGGACAAAATAATAATTAACCTTGTGAAACGCAACATATCTAAAGCTGAACTTCCGCAGTCCATCTCACTTTGTCCGTGTTTCATGTTTAGCAGCCAAATAAAATGTTTATCACACCAAATTCTTGCAACAAACATTGGTTTGGCCAGTCCGTATGTCTTTTAGCCTTTTTTTTTCTTGTTTTTTGGTCCTTAAACAAAACTATGTTCATTAGATTGTGTATGATTATTTTAAATATATAATAACGTGTATCAGTGCTGGTAGTAACTGATTACATGTAACATGGATTATGTAATCAGATTCCAAAAATTAAGTATTTGTAGTTAGATTAATTTACATTTTAAAATACTCATAATCAGATTACTATTATTGTTTTATGATTACATGATATTGATTATAAATATTATTCACACAGTGACAGTATATCATTCATAATTTATTAAATTATTAAATCAATTAAAATTTTCTTTCTAAAAACCTACTGTGTGTCATAGCATTTAGCTTATACTATATTCACAAATGTTGTGTAAGTATAATAAACTTTCAAGAAACTGCTGATTCTGGAAATCTGGACACAAATATTATAAACCAGGAAGACTTCGCTGTTTTCATGTTTATTAATGCTTTTTTTTCATGTAATGAAGGAATTCCAAACCCCTTAAAATGTTTATATATATAATATTCTATATTTTTACATAGTTTCAATTATTTTTATTTTACGTTTATTATTTAATTAATTGTTAACTTTGATAATTCACTCACTATCAACTCACTAATGTAATGTTTAAGTACGGGATAATGCACGGCTAGCTGTGTGAATTACCTGCATCTGCGTGTCTCTCTCTACAAACAATGAAGCTGTAAGTTTAGTTGCTTCAAAAACAGCGATTTTTACCTCCTCGTTACTGAGGAATATAATGCATACCTGCCTGCCAATCAGAATCCAGTATTGAGACAGACCATGGTATATTGCTTTAAATTGTTTATTGATGTATATTTTTATTGATGTTTATTTATTGTATTTTGTTTATTAAAAACAATAAAACGCATATCTGCCATCTTTATTTGACCCTCTAACTTAAGCACTCACTATTCTATTATTAAAAAAAAAATCTCTAACTAGCTTTCTAATCTTTTTGTATTCTATCTGTTTTCTTTTCATTTATTATACAATTAACAAAAGCAAAAAAAAAATACCTCTAACACTAGCTTGCTCTATTCTTTTTTCTATTCTATCTGTTTTCTTTTTATTTATTATATTATTTAAAAACACTTGCTACGTGTACTGCGTTTAAGCTAACTGAGACTTGTTATAGCATTTGTATATCATTGCTCTTTTGTTGTTTTTGATTGCTTCCATTGTCCTCATTTGTAAGTCGCTTTGGATAAAAGCGTCTGCTAAATGACTAAATGTAAATGTATATCGATGAGTTTAAATTTTGATAAAAAAAAAAGTCATCTAAAAAAAGTAGTTACCTAATATGAGTAACCTAGATCATGTAATCTGTACAGTATATTCAGTAACGGACTACAAATTGTAATCTAGAGAGCTGAACCATAATGAGACATGAGATGATGAACTGGAAACATGTACGTGTGCGATGCGCTGCAGGTCTATTGAGAGAATCTCTGATGTAGTTCTGGGAAGTGTCTCGGTTCTGGGAAACTTCCTGCTAGATAAGAATGGGGCCCAAATTATTTTGCATTGTTGAAAATATCAAATGTTTTAATAATCTCATTCAGTGCGTCATTCAAGAGCAATTTACTCAGCTTGATATGAAAGTCTCTGAGTGTGTGTTATTCTGTATGAAGTGGTTTGAGGCTTTAATGGAGGTCTTGTTCATTTCCGTCTCGCTCTCAGTGCGCTTTAAATGAAGAGAGAAGAGCTTGTGCAGAGATTTGTCTTGATTGACTCAAGAACGTATGGATTCTAATGAGTGCCGTGTGTCGGAGTTCAAATTATAAGGCAGGTTTTTAAGACGTGACAGGCAGTTTTATAGAAAATGGTGTTTTCTTTTTGGCTTTTTTGTGAAGAGAGCTCTATTTTTCAGTAAAAGTTACTTAACATAATTTCTAGATCATTTCTTATTATAGGGCTTGTGACCATAGAGCAGGACTGAAGTATGCTGGGAAGAAAAAAAAGCAAGCATTGTGATGAATGATTCTGGGATGATTGAAGTGATTTTGTAGAGAAGTGCTTCCACATAGGGGAAAAAAACACTTTACACTTAAGACCTTTGTATATGCAAACCAGGGCTAAATGATTTGGGGGAAAACTTTATTGGCGTCATTATAGTTGAGGTGTGAAGTTTGCTGTTCTCATTGAGTTATTAAAACTTCATAGATATATTTATTGTTATAGTTCTCATCCTTGCCTTTAAAGAGGCTTTGGGGCATTTGGTAGCCGTCTGTGCATCCTGAAGGTAAGGCTCTGAGAAACCGGATGTTTCTGAGCCTGCAGGAGGAAGGCTGGCCTGCTAATGTCCGCTGCGCCGGTCAGAAGTCATCACAGAATTCCTGAAGAACAGCGAGTCAGCCTCATCCTCCATCCTCCCGCCCGCTTCCCTCCGCAGCTAATAAAGAGAAACTCTTTATCTCAGACAGGTTTTTAATATCAGAGGAACAAAATTAAGTTGACCTCGTCACAAAGCCTCGGGACTGACAGTGAAGTGTAAGCCGGCCTTCTCCTCTAATCTCGCTGTCGCTCCTCCTGCGCTCCCCTCAGACGCCGATAAGACCTCCCTCGCGCTAGCGCTAAGTCTAATGAAGATCTTATCTCGTCTCAATAGTAGATATTAACATTTCCTCATCAAATCCACAACCCTCGGCCTCCCTCAAATCAGCTCCAAACAATGACCAAAACCCATCCCGAAAAATAAGCTTTCCTTCTTTTTCTGGCATTGTAATTCACCAAATGCTCATCAAGATTAATCAAACACCGGCGTTCGGATCAGTGCAAGCAAACTAGTATGACCTCATCATCGAGTTTCAGAGATCCTGTGAGATCTTGACTCAGTTTTTGGGAGAGTTTCTCATTATGGAAATGGTGAACTAGAGAGAAACTAGTCTCGCTTATAAACTTTAGTTCTGACGCAAACATTAAACGTAAGTTTACAGCCCAACACAAGCTAAGTTATTTCTCTTAAGAAGTTATGAGCAATCAAAATGTCTTTGTAGTCATTTAAAATTGTCAACTTGAGTGATTTCTGCAAAACGCTTTTGATATTTGAAATCAACAAAACCAACAAGCCCCTCCCAACTGGATCTCTTAATAGCTCCGCCCCCACATTCACCAACATGCTACACAACATAGGCACCTCCCTCCTCACAAGTGGACACACCCCTTACTGCTGATTGGCTACAAGTGTGTTTTGGTGCTCGATCCAATCCTATTCCAACAGTGTTTCTCAGAAACGGCTAACTGCACCTTAAAGTGCACTTAGGTTTTGAGGTGAATGCTTAACGCATGCGCACAGCCTCTCAGACTATACTTCATTTCGTAGCATACATGAACACTGGCGCTCAACAAATGTGCACTAGAAAGTGTAATCTTTGTCCAGTGTTTTTTCTGTTTGTCTCTGTAAGTTATGAGCAATAAAAATGTCTTTGTGTTCTTTCAAACTGAAGTCGCGCATATCTCTGAGCCATCTCAAGCAAGCGCTCATCAATGTGACCGTCGATCATTGTCGCATAGCGCATAGCGCAGCTTGTTGTTGTCGATTCACTGTCAGGTCAGTGTTGCCACCTTGTGGACAAACTAATTCAAGATGCATATCCGAGCTGAATGTACACTGTATACGTGGTTAGAAAAATCGGATAATATGTGCATTGTAATGATCAAATTTATGTCACATGCACTGAATGCATAGATTACACGTAAAAAGACAAGACTTTGCACAGAACCACACACTTAGACAGTGCTGACATGAAGTGGCCTTACGAGTTTGGAAAGGCCTCTAAGAAGTGGAATATGTTTTTGCAATGTCTCGTGAAAAACTCTGAATGTCTTTTCACTGAAGACTTGATAGCACTATCAAACCCAGCCACTGGATCTTCTTCAGAATCACTCAATATGTGGGAAATTGCCCGACTCTTGACTTCACAAAGCCAGCCGATCAGAATGTTATGATGCTTTGTGTGTGTCTGCAAATTCTAGGAAATACCAGAAAGGTTTATTAAAAATTCTGCAGAGATAAGGACGTTCTACTGTTTTCCTTTTTCAGAAGTGTGTTTGTGTGTGTGGTTGAAGGAGGAAAAGTAAAGTATTCTGGATCTCTTATCATTGCTTGTGGCACTGGGGGAAAAAGAGAGAGAGAGAGATGAAATATTAAGTGTGAACATGGCTGGAAGACATGGGAAATAAATGGGTTTGCTTGACAGATTTGGATAGATCCGGTGCTGGCCTGGAAAAAAGCAACAGATAAAAATACTATATCAAAGTGGCTTGTAACAGAATTAATTGTTTAACCATAACTTTTATTGAGATACATTTCTTTAATTGAACCTTTTCCCAGAAAGAGACAAGATATGAAAAGGATTTTGAGCTGATGATCATGCTCACAAAATAAACCTGACAGGTTCAGGATCAGCTTCTACTATATATCCTCATTAATACTGACTGCTGAACACATAATGGACATTGAATTTTGATTTGGAAATGAGTAAAACAATGATTAACTGCAGTTTAGTGCTGATTATACAAATGCATTCGAGTGTCACGACCAATCAGAATAAAGAGAGAGTGGAAATACACCAGTATAAGCAGAAACCGCGCACATCAGCGGAAAGGGCGCTGCGGGTCAGAGGTCACACCAGCGGAGCTTAGTTTTCCATTCCTCTAGAGCTCGTTTCACTCATTCAGCTCAAGTAATAGCAGGGAAGTGTGAGATCGATGCTGATTGATCCGAAGGACCTTGGCAATTACCTCGTGTGCACAGGGCCGTGGTTTAGTGGATGCGTAAACACAGCGCAGCGCTGCTGGATTGAGTTAAAGCTGGAACAGACACCTGGACTCGTCTGAACGCAGAGCACTGTTGTTGTGTTGGGCTCTGCTGTCTGTCTTCAGACACGGGGAAATGCGAAGTGAAGGGTTTGACATCCTTAAGTGTTACATATTGTGTAAAACGTCGCCCACATTTGACATGCAAATTGAATCAGGAAAACTGCATATATTGTCATTTTGAACGCTGCCAGCAAACACAACATTTGAATACAGTCATCAGATCATAAATGCACAAAGTCACTTTGTGTTTCTTCATGTTGGAGGCTTTCCTTTGCTTTTTGATTGTCTTTCAGCTACTTCCATTTTCTCATTCCTGATCCTGCAGCGGTACAGAGAAACTTTTCCCATTTTGACTAGGGCTGGCTTGAAAATACGGATTCCTCGATTCTAATCAATTCTCATTTTGATGAACCAATATCCATTCTTAAATCCCAAGAACCGATCTATGCTGTTTTTAGTTGATGTGTGTATAAACCTTAACAAACAATTAACATGCCTCTAATCCGATAGATCACAATAAACTTTGTGCTCTCTTACTTTTGATATGAAACAAAGTCTCAGCAAATCAAATTCTGTCATTTTTTAATGAAATTTATTAAATAAAAATCCTGTTTTAATGCTCTTTGTGGTGTGACTGAAGGTGTGAACTCAATAGCTATAAAATGAACTCTAGAAAGGAGCATTTTGTTAAATATGTGAACTATTGCATATTCGTTATATTTTACTTCACCTGTTCGTCAATATTTAATGTATATTTAACTAAATCTGCCATAAAACAGATTATGATTTCCACTGTTTAATGTTTATGTTTCAACAATAAATTGGAGTAGAAAAATAATTATTTTTTAAATAAATAATTTTTATAATAAATTATGATTTGTCATTATTTTTGTATAATTTCTTATTATATAATATATATATATATATATATATATATATATATATATATATATATATATATATATATATAAACTTTAAATGCTTTATTTAAATATTATTTTATTTTATTTATTAAACAAATGTCAGTTTTTTGTTTTAATGATTATATGGGATAGTTTTTTTTTTTTTTTTTTTTTTTTATTTTTCATTAAAAAACGTATGTGCTGTATCAAAATGACTGTATCAATATTGAATCGAATTTGAAGATTGTGAATCAAAATCAAATTGTGAAATTTGTATAACTGTATCTATTTTTGATATTTTTTGAATATTGTGAATCAAAATGATATTTTTCATGTTTTTGCGTCTGTGGGTTCGTGTTTTCATTTGTCGGGACGGGCTGGTAGTCCTCAGGGTCTCGTGATGCTCGTATCTGTGTATTTAAGAAGCAGATCAATGGCCGCCCCGATGGGTTGATCACCTTAATGCTTAATCAATGCAGTCCAGTGCTCAGGAGTCCCCGGGGCCCCTGGAGACTCATTCATCCCTGCGTGTGTGTGTGATTCATTCTAATCTGCGACGGCCGTCTTCATGCCTGCAGACAAACACTCGTGTTGCTATTGATCTAGTGAGAGTCTTTTATGACTCGCAGATCTCTTGTTCTCTTCTCTCCCCTTGTGATAAGAAGTGTGAGAATACTTTAAAAACAGAATATATATATATTATATATATATATATATATATATATATATATATATATATATATATATATATATATATATCTATATATATATATATAATATAATATTAAAAGAATATACTTAAGTGTGAACTGAACATATTCTTTTTGACATTTAACTTCATGTTAATTGCAGTTAAATTATTATTATTATTATTTGGGTGTTTTAACCCGCTTAAGTACTTAATTTAAATCTAATATTGAATGACACACTGCAGTTTTACACTACTTTTTGCTTTAATATCAACACAGTCAACACAAATAAATAAATTTACTTCTTTAAACACGGCAACATTTTATTCAAACATAATGATTTAAAATGTCCTTTAAAGTAAAACATTTAATTTGCCATTTTACGAAGATCACTTTTTTTAAGTTTACTTAAGTGTGTTTAGAAACTTTGTGATAAGTGTCCCTCTTTAAGTCACTTAAGTGGCATTTTATTTCATTCATATTATATTATCTGCAAGTACAGTTTAAAAACTGTTTTAAAAGATTCTTTAAAAAGATTTGAAAAAGTAGCTCATAACTCTGTTTACGTCACAGCCATGAGCCGCAAATTGCTACTTGCTAGTTTGTGTGATATAAGGGAACTTCACTTTCAAGAGAGGATTTGATGTGATAAAAAATAAATAAATAAATAAATAACAACCCACTGTTTACAAGATAAAATCATCAATATTTTAGTTTGTTCTCCAGAAAGATGTTTTAATGTTTACTTCTGTAGTTTAGATGGCCTCAGTGCTAACACACGTAAAACTTCTGATATGGGAATTTTAACATAAACAGCACTTTGAAACACTGTGAACTGGTGTGTGTGTGTGTGTGTGTGTGTGTGTGTGTGTGTGTGTGTGGGCTGGCTCTGTACACAAGATGAAACTGTGGTCCAGTTTCATCTAGAAGTGCTGCTTATTAAAATATTCATAAATACAATCCCATTGTCTTGTTTTATGAGTATAATTATGGCTGTCTACAGCAATTGTTCAGCAAAGTGCCAATTTTAAAACTCTGTGAAACTCTAGTTTTGTCAGTTCTGATAGCAGATTATATCGTTCTAACATGCTATATTAGCATGACAAATAACTCAGCATTTACACTTCCAAAGCAGCTGCAATTTAACAGCAGACAGAGTAGAACAAATGAAAAATATAATGAATAAATAAAAAAAAAAACAATGTAATAAAAGAAGCATGAAAAAGATGAAGTTAGAATGCTTATTGAACAGGCGCTCTCAGACTTCAGCACCTCAGGTTTCCTAGTTTCTGTGTGCGGTTGGTTGGTTTCTGTGTAGAGCTCACGCGCTTGTGTTTCGTCAGATGTCTTCAGAGTGGTTTCCCAGCTCTTTTCGATTGGACTGAGAGTCTTCTAACCTGACAAAGGCGTCGTGGCCCTTTAATCCAGAGTGACACCAGTATAAACCTCAGTGCCAGCTAATCTCTCACACCAGGATTATCAGATTAATCCGGCTGGTTTAGAGGATTGACGGACTATCGGGAGAGTTGATCTGGCAACTTTATCGGGCTCTTTTGGCCACGGAGGCAGTGTTTGTGTCTCTCTCATGGGCCTGGAGCAAGAGATAAGACACAAGATGAATAGAATTCAGAAAAACACAGAAATAAGCCACAGTGTAAAGCGGTGCTTTGTCTGAGAGCAGGAATAGTTAACAACTTTAAGAATAGGTAACAACTTTACATATTTGTTTGATCATTTTCTTGCAACAGCGTTCCATAGAACAAAAATAGTATAGCTGATATTAGAATATAATAATATTCAAATTATTTTTGAAGAAGAAGCTTTGCTACCACATGAATAATTTACATTTTAAATATATTACAATAGAAAAGTTATTTGTAATTAATGACATTTCATAATATTACTATTTTTACTGTATTTTGATCAAATAAATGCAGCCTTGGTGAGAAGAAGAGATTTTTCAGAAACATTAAAATAATGTAAATATGTGAATGGTAATTAACTCTCCAACTTGTGTAAAATAAATAAATAAATAAATAAATAAATAATAATAATAATAAATTTAAATTAAATCAAAGCATAATATTTATCAGGGTTTTTGTCTTGATTATGTCAGTTCTTGGATTTTTAAAGATTTTAATGTTAAGGATTATTTGTAATGGGGGAAAAAATTATAAGGCATTAATTAAATCATAAAATAGTAAGTCATATATCTGTTATTTATTTATTTTTTTTTTTTACTACAATTCAATTCATAGCAGTCCAAAAGATTACATCACAAGTTTTACAGTGTTGTATGGTCTTAATTTTTGGATATATTTCAGAAGAAAAAATATTGTTATATAATGGTTCATCTAAGGTATGTAAAGTAGTCTTAAAAAACAAACAAACAAACAAACACGGGATTCGTGTCTCTAATGTTTAAATACACCAAAATGTGTCATATTTGTGGAACGTGTCTACTGCTGTAACCCTGCATTGACCTCTGTTTCTCTCAGCCTTTTACACTTGTCTGGAAATATTGTTCTGTCTGTTTGTTTTCTTCCCGTTCTTGTACTGCTCTCTTTGAAACATTCAACAAGCATTTCTCAAAGATTAAATGTTATTTGTGATTGTAAAATTATTCCTCCACACTCTGCGCAGACACAGCAAACAAACATGAAGCAAACACACATTTACGCTGTGAGTTTCTTCTTTCCAGTGAGGGTCGGTGGAGCTGCGGGGGTCCAGCTCTGTAGCCCTGAGTTGATCGTTAAAGATGTTGTTAGGTGTACTTACATCTGACTGCAATCAGAACTCATTTAAATGAACAACAGAAACCCGAATGGACTGCTTTCATCAGTCAAAATCAGGTCAGCTTCAAGATTATGACATTTGGTTTACTAACATTTCATACTGAAGTCTAAAAAACAGACAAATACACTCAAAAGCAAAGAAAGAAAGAGTCACTCTTCAGCAGCACACCACGTTCATTGTTAAAATTAATGCTACAGTTATGGACAGATGATAGGGATCTCATCCCGGACGAGCCCCCGAATGTCACGCGGCAAGTAACAACATATTCATGGTCTATTTTCTTCAGTGTTTAATATAACAAAGACTATGTGGTTCAATCAGTGAACAAAATGAGACTATAGATGCTGTTTGTAATCTATTTAAAATGAGATGCATTCCCAAAAGCTTTCAACATGAATTTTAAGCTGCCTACACATGTGGTTTCCATCAGATTTGTAAAAATCATACAAACTGTGTTTTTGCTGTTCAGAACTAAATCGAGTTGGATATGACAAAAAAAATAAAAATAAAAATACATTTGCTGCCTGTATGAACAAAATAAAAGTTATTATTATTATTATTATTATTTTATTTTTATTTTTTTTAATATTCAGAATATTTTGAAGCGAAAACAACAGGGCTTATTCAAAGATAAGAATGAAAAACAAGAAATCAATTTCAGAGCCTTTGAATTTGGCTCAAGCTTCCAGAACTCTTGTGAGTTTGGATGTGCAAGGCTTTTCCTGAATGTCTATTCAACTTATCAAGCTTACGAAGGCCTTCTTTGGCTTTTGGATGGCTAGTCAACCATTGTGACCCATCCCCACATTTAAAAGACTTTTATGCATGTGTCCCTAGATTGCTTTGACAGTCGTGCCAAACACACACACACACACACACACACACCGGTCTTTGCACCAGTTTGTTGCCCACTCTGATATCTCGTTAATATCATGCATTTCCCCGTCTGTGCTGCAGATGTCTGTGGTGTGGACAGACAGAAAAATGTTGTTTCTGTATTAATTTCAATATTTTGCCAGAGTCAAACATCTGTGATATCACCACACTGACTCAGATTGGTGCTTTCCGACAGTGTGTGCTGTGCCAACACATGCACACACACACACGCGCGCATGCTCAGGTGCGTCAGTGCGGTGGCCAGGTGGATGTCTGGCACACACACCGGCTCAGATGTAGAGGAGATTTCTAAATCTGATCTCACTGACAGACCACCGCTGCTAGAGCATCACTGCTGATCAAATAGACGAAGAATTGTTTGTAGGGAACATTTCACTTAGTAAATTCAGTTATTTAAAGTATTGCTTTCTTTTATGTCATATTGTTGTTCCCACTTTTTCATTTGATTCACATCATGCCTAAAGACACCCCAGGAGTAGATCACCCAAAAATAAAAAATCTCTCTTCATTTACCCACCATCATGCTATGGCTTCCTTCAGGCTTCACTTTCTTCATGCCTCATGCAGTTCTGAAGCACATGAACCAAGATTTTTAGAAAAATTGGTGCCATTCATGTCTGTATCAGGTACTAGTGTAATATAATTCATATTCAGTTAGTTGTCAAGCCAACAGTAGTCATTTGTGTTTAAGGTTTTTGTTTTACATCTATTATTTATATTTTGTTTTATTTAAACAAGATTTTTAATAGTTCTAATTAACAGCAACAACACTAGCACAAACGCTGAATGATGAGTTGCAACATTAAGATTAAAGCAAAATTTACACAATAAAGGTCGCACAGAAGCTGCATGTGAAGTGGCATTTAGTTAATTTCACACAAATTGTTTAATGCTGCTCATAAATGCATTTATGTTACTATTACAGTTGCATAAATAAATAGCTTTTAGGCAC
This sequence comes from Cyprinus carpio, assembly GCF_018340385.1. Lineage (NCBI taxonomy): Eukaryota > Metazoa > Chordata > Actinopteri > Cypriniformes > Cyprinidae > Cyprinus > Cyprinus carpio. The sequence goes on from NC_056578.1 coordinate 44,228,831, forward strand.
CTTTACATGGCCAAGTAAAGGCTGCTCTGTGCCGGTTTAAAATTCAGCGCAATCATGCAATTTCTAAATTATTTCTTAAATTATTCCTGCTCTGTCCCACTTCAGCACCTAGCGTCAAAGTTTATAATTAAGTATTCATTATTAGAGATTTGATCACATCACTAACTATGAGCAACATTAATACAATGCTTGATTTCACAACTCCAGTAATAAAGACAAACTGAACACAGTAAAAAGTGTGTCATGATAGTGGGATGCCTATGGCAAGGGCTGTCCTCTCAACACACACACACACAGACACACACACACACACACACACACTGTTGTTAAAGTGCTTTTAAATGACTGGTGTGCCATGCCGTCAATAAACAGAAGCTTTCAGTGTTGTGTTTCTGTTGTATTTGTGTGTGTGTGTGTGTGTGTGTGTGTTTGTGTGTGTGTGTGTGTGTGTGTGAGAGAGAGAGAGAGAGATCGAGTCAACACACACAGGATGGCCAGCAGTCAGTAAATTAATTAGGTGGACCAGTGGTGTGTGTGTGTGTGTGTGTGTGTGTGTGTGTGTGTGTGTGTGTGTGTGTGTGTGTGTGTGTGTGTGTGTGTGTGTGTGTGTGTGTCAGAAAAATAAAGAGATTTTTAGAGGTTGAAATTCTCGGGTCCAACCCAAACAGAACTTGTGGCCAGTACTGATGCACTGAACACAAAACACACACAACCAACCGCAAACCAACCCAACATCTGTCTCTATGCCTGTCTGTATGGTTTTGCTAATGCAGGTCATAAATGGGTCATGAATCGTCTATTGAACGGCAGTCCTGCTTTGCAATATTGCTCTAAAGTGATTCTGCCCATCTATAGCCCGAGGCGGTGCATGTGTACGTGTGTGCTCCTCTGTAAGCGTTTGACAAATGCTTGTCTGATTTCCGTCGCTCGATCTGTAAAAACGGCTCCACGTTCACTCTGCACTGACATCCGCTGCGGATCTGTTGACACATCCTTCTGTGTGTGTTTCTTTAATGGCCTTATATTTCATTTCCCAGCAAAAGAAAACACCATTACCCAGAGCAGTGAGTCGCTTCGGGCCGTTCTGCTCGCCGGTGACTCCTCCTCCTCATCTGGGCTCTGATTCAATTATCCTAACACACCGCACAAACTTTCATTTAGCTCATTTCCTCAAACTGTTCTTGAGGAACTTACTGTTTCTTTTTCTGATACACATTCAGCTGCTTTAAAAGCATTTTGTGCAACCAGCGTTGTTTGTACTATTGCGGACGCTCTTGTGTTCATGCACATGAGAGGCAGTGTGGAACGTGCACACCATCTCTGAATGAGGTGATTCTGTGAATAGTCTAATCCGTTTTGCATGTTTGGGTTTGGCCAGTAAAATAAAAATATCTGTTTTCTCCATCACATATGTTGACAATGAACAGAACTCAAGGTCATGGGCTCAGTGGCTCACTCGATTCTAGGAAAAAAAAAAAGCAAAATGACACGTCACAAATGTTTCAGTGTTAAATGTTATTTATGTTTATGATTGTCTGATTCGATCTGAAGCCTGTAAAATGTGCAGAAACTCACTCTTAGACACAGCTAACGGAGAAGCTTGTGGCATTACTGACCAGGGCCAGGCCCTGAAGTGACAACACAACCCGACAGAGGAGGTGCCGCAAGTCACGCCAGAGTGAACAGAAAATACAAGATAGGCTAAAGACTTCCAGTTCTATCATTGATTATCTTATGCAACGTCCATTCTTTGTAAAAAACAAAAAGACAAAAAAAAACAAAAAAAAAACTGGGCCACCAAGAGCTGCGGCAGTCAGCTCAGAGGGAGATGAACACATGCTGTGTCTTTATTTTAATTGAAACATGGCTGAATAACAACATCCTGGATTTGCATGCAGACACATACAGGGCAGCATGCCGCCTCCCCTGGGCTTCTCCAACCACATCTTTCTTACGCTAATACCAGCATACAGAGCGCCACTGAAATGAGCCAAAACGGATAAGAGTATGGCCAGAAGCAGCTATGTCAGCACTGCAGGATTGCCGGAGTGTGCCGACTGAAGCATGTTTAGAGAGGCGGATGCAATGAAGTATATCATCGGTTTGGAGGAGTATGTATCATATGCATTAACAATTGCATATATGATGTTGCACATTATGGGGAATATTACTGTCACCTCTTCTCTAAGATCAGGCACTCTGTTTGTCCAACTGAACCAAAGACAAGAAATGACCAGATACAAGATCTATTTAAGACAGCCAGATTTGACAACTTACCTGCAAGTTTGCTAACCAGTTAGCTGTTCCCAGACAACTTGCTGAGCCAGGCTGTCATTCCTGTCTGCTTCTAATCCACCACCATCATGCCTTTTCCAAAAAAGTCAAATGTGTCCTGCCTCAATGATGTCTGGCCTGTGTGACTCATACCAATCATGGTGAAGTGCTTCGAGAAACTAGTCCTGAACCATATTAAATCAACCCTGCCCACCTCTCTGGACTCCCTGCACTGTGCATGTCAACCTAACCACTTACATTAGGAGGTCACATCGGGAAAAACGAACACCCATATTAGAATGCTGTTCAGGAGTGGGAACCTCTGGCCCTTGAGATCCATTGTCCTGCAGAGCATTCTCAAATAATCCTGAAGGCTTTGGATAGATTCTTCAGGTGTTTTTGATCAGGGTTGGAGCTTAGCTCTGCCGGACAGTGGACCTCGAGGGTCAGAGCTGCCCACCCCAGCTTTAGACAATCATCTCTTTAAACCTTAAATGAAAAACTGAACTCGCGCCCCACTAGAACTGTCCCTGTACCTGAATCCTCAACTTTCTGACTTGATCAGCACTAGTCTGACTGTTGACAACATTGTACGGCTATGCATACCCTTACCAAAAAGTAGTATACTTCAAGTTTATTTTATTAAGTATACTTAAGTAAGGTTCAAGTATATTTAGACTTTTTGTAAGTATAAGTCAAGTATACTTCAATGTCATTTTAAGTATATTTTCTGAGAAGTAAATAAAAAGTAAACTTAAAGCATACTTTCCTATTTTTAGTTTAAAAGAAGTATACTAATAGCACACTTGAATAAACTTCTTTTTCTTAAGGGTATTACAAACCACTTCCCCAAGTTTGCCAAAGACCTCAAAATGTTGATCCTTAACAACAACAAGCCAACATTCTGAGAGGAGGTGGAATCTAGTGCAATGGTTTTCAACCATGTTCCTTGTTTCCCCTACAACAATGTAATTTACATGTCTCCTCAGCTCATTAGTTGAGTCTATAAGAGCTGAAAGGAGACATGCAAATTGTGCAATGTTGGGAGGTTTCAGGAACGGGGCTGGGAATGACTGGTCTAGTGGGCCGTTGTGCTAACAACACAATCCTGCGTTTGAATATCTACAAAACAAAGACAGTTCCACGCCGACCACCTCCTTCTGCAAACCAAGGATCCCCTGCAGAGACAGCAAGGAGCATCAAGTTTCTGGGTCTGTACATCACAGCCAAACTCATCCAGTCCCTCAGTATAACCTCACTAGGCAAGACAGCACATCAGTTTTTCCTTTTTCTTTGGAGACTGGGGAAAAGAAAGGTACAGAAGAACCTTTGAGAACATCAACATGTATCACCTCAATGCCTCAGACCTCAAGACACTGCAGGGAATGAACGCCCTCCCCCAGCCAGAGCTTCAGACTGTGACTAAATGGTTGCACTTTTCGACCATTTTTCCTGCCACCACCAAAAGGCTGGGCAACACTGTTATTTCTCGGGCAGTCAGGGTACTCAATGCCTTGACACGTACTGCTGTCACCAAGAGAAAGATTGAGCTTTTACAAGAAGAACAACTGACAATAATAACAAGATGCCAATTTTGCACTACTACCAGTGCTTCACAGCACATCTAATTATTATCATCAGGATTACTATCATTATAACAGTACCCCAGACCACTGTTTTCAAGCAGACGTTTACAGAAAAAAAAAAGAGTTTCAAAAGGCTGGAGTCTGACAACCACTCTAGTCTAAGAAAGAATTGCTTGGACTTGGACATTCTTTGCAGGCTGAAATGTTTAAAATGTCTTCATATCTTCATTGGTTCATCGTCCAACTAATATTCTCACTGTTTCACGTCTATGTCAGAGCAGGTCCATGTTTTATCCCCCCTTCTGTTTAATGTCTACCGATTTCCTTAAAATCTTCTAAGGATCAGTAAACACCACGAGCTGCAGAACGGGACGCCACTTTTGACAGAACGGCCCCTCAGGGACCCATTCAGAATGTCCCCCGTAACAAAGTCAAAGGATATTGATTTGCACATTGTCTGTTAACCGGCTTTCATGGACTCGCTGGTAATGGCTCAGCTGGAGAAACGCTTTCACGGATATGGATTTAGTTGAGCGAAAAAATGAAAATGGAGTTTGATGGTGTATTGTAGATCAATGTAGTGATAATCACCGTCCAGGACCCACCTCAGAGGTCTTTCTCTGTGATCTCAGCCCAACGTTATAATGTGTGTGTGTGTGTGTGTGTTAGTGTGTGTGTGTGTGTGTGTGTGTGTGTCTATTTTCAGAAATGGAAATGTGCTGCAGGGAACTTTTGTTCCACTAAATACAATTCCAACATGAATTTCATGATAAGTTTTTATGAACTATCTTTCACAATACACATTTCTGTGTTAAATAGCTTTTGTTTCTAAGATGAGAAATGTGGGAGTTTGTGCAAGGAGTCTAAATTATATACAACACAACGAGTACCATTAGAGCTGTGTGTGTGTGTGTGTGTGTGTGTGTGTGTGTGTGTGTTTGTGTGTGTGTGTGTGTGTGTGTGTAATAGCTATTCCAAGTCAAGTCAAGTCACTTTTATTGTCACATCACCACAACACATGTGCCTTGGTGAGTGAAATTCCATTTTCTGTGACAACTGTAGTACATATTAGTGTGATGAGAAAATGCAGGTCATTAACCAGCAGGCTTTATGGCAGCAGTTCAGTGTGGGTGATGCTAGTAACACATTCACACAGAGAGAGAGAGAGAGAGAGAGAGCGGATGTCCTTTCTCTCTCATTTTTCTGTCTCACGCTCTTTGTTGTGTGTTTCCGGGGTTTTTTTTTTTATTTTTCTTGTAGCGTCCTGTCTTACTCAGTTTACTCTTTCTTTCAGGTTCCTATGAATCTCAGTGTCTTATTTATCTCAACTTCCTGTTACTCACAGCGGCATGTGTAGCTGAATTTCCCATTGTTTCCTGCTTCTCTCAGCTTCCTGTCTCTCTCAACTTCCCCTTTCTTTGTTTCCTGTTTATCTCAATGTCCTATTTGTCTTAGCTTCCTGCATCCCTTAGTTTCCTATTTCTCTCAACTTCCTGTTACTCTTTGTTTCCTGTTTATCTCCATTTCTTATTTGTCTTAGCTTCCTCACTCAATTAGTTTCCTGTTTCTCTGTCTCCTGTTTATCTCAATTTATTTATTTATCTATTTTTTCCTTAGTTTTCTGTCTCTCTTCGCTTCCTGTCTCTTTCAACTTCCCATTTCTATACTTCCTGGTTCTCTCGAATTCTTATTTTTCTTAGCTTCCTGTCTCACTTACTTTCCTGTTTCTCTCTGTTTTCTGTATATATCTCAGCTTCTTGTCTTACCCAGTTTCCTGTCTATGTTAACTTTTTGCTCTTTTAGCTTCCTGTCTTTCTTTTTCCTGTTTGGCGTCTTTCTGTCTCACTCTGTTTCCTGTTTCTGTTAGCTTCTGGTCTGGCCCAGGTCAGGTCTAATGTTAATTAAGACATAATCATCAATAGCTGAAGCTTCTGAAGACAGTGAAAGATAAAGAGAGACGGGGATGGTGCTGAATTATGCGAGATGAGTTTCTGTCAGAAAGTGCTTCATGTTCTCTGGTGTTCTATGGGTTCTGACAGGAGCAGGCTTCCAGTCAGCCTCTCTCATCTCCAGATCTGATTTATGAAGCGTTTCAGGCCACCATCGTAATGAGGTACCTGTATCAGGGCTAAACGAGGTCAGCGTGAAGGGCTTTAGCAGGAGGTTGTTTATGAATAATGGCAGATGCTATTAAAAATATGAGACGTCACTTGTGTGATGCTTTTCAGGAGGAACCATTTGTATCTGTAACTTGTCAGGCTGAAGTCACATAGTAGTGACAGGTCTGTTCTTGTGATGTACATCTGAGTGAAGCAGATGATCGAATAAGAACAATGTAGCTAGGATTTGGTTCTGTGCAGCGGTTGTTGATTGGATGTTGAAATGTTTGCACTGTTTACTTGGTCCTATTGTGGATGATTCACTGTTATTTTAATGCCTTGGTAATCATTTATCAAAATGCAATAACTTGTTCCTTCTTAGAAACGACTCTTCTGATGTCATTGAGCCACTCGAGTGGATGGAGTGTTGGAATGCTAATTATTAGTGTAACAACTACTCATTATTTTAGCAACCACCCATTCATATCTCCATTCTGGAATGCAATTCATAAAACATAAAAAAAAAAAAAAACATTTTTTTAATTGATTTTTCCGACATTCCTGCCACTAATGCACATAAACTGACAGTCATCACTGATAAACTACTACTAAAATTGGAGAAACTTAATTTTTTTGAAATGATTTGTATCGTAAAAAGCTCTATACAAATAAACTTGAATTGAATTGAATTGAACTAAAGTACACTTGCTATGTGTGAATATAAGACCACAGGCAAAACTAAATACCACATACATATCTTTCATCACATTGTTGCTTTTCCATTAACAAGCTTCAATATTTTGAAAACCACATGTCCGTGCGTTTCTTAGTGTTAGTTACGTGTGATAGACGTAAAGCTACTGACTAACTTATGCAATTGCAACACTAATAGCATTAACCATACAGAACTGCGGTGTGTGTGTGTGTGTGTTGTGCTCGCTTAAGAGGAAACATTGCATCTGTTTCTGACAGCTGTGTCAGTGATGCAAACACACACTGGATACGCTCACAAACACCCGTCTGACGCTCAGGATTCACTCCAAACCACAGAATACAGTAGCTGCTAAAAGTCAAACGCAGCCGCCATGTTCCTCAAAGCAGCTTTCGCCGTCCTTCGGTGCAATTTACACAATGAGCAACAAAACATCTCCAATCTGATCCAGAGAAGAAATAATAACAATAATAATAATGCGAATAATCTTAACGGGTCCTGCACTCTATGCAAATGAAGGCAATCACCTCCCTCGTCAAGCTCGGTTAATTGCGCCCTCTTTAATTTCATGAATAAATATCACATTTTGAAGCGAGCGCGGCCGCCCCCTCCGGAGGAGAGAGTGGGAGGATGCTGGGCTGGAATAATAAGCGTGTGCCGTTTCTATCAGCACAGGATCTGCCCACGACAGCAGCAGAGCCGTTCAGACACGGGACAGAAAATAGCCCACGTCAGAGGGGAAAATAGTCATGTTTGCACTGGGCCATTGATGCCTTTTGCGTTTTCACATCTGGCGGATACTTTTATCTTTTACTTTTAGCACTCAATGTTAAGCTTTTTTTTTTTTTTTTTTTTTTTTTTTTTTTTTTTTTACTAAATAAGATTTTATTTGTATATTTTCTGTTTTAATTTTATGTAGACACTTATATGATTTAATCATATGAGATAAAAGAGACGCCACTTCCCTCTGAAACTTTATCTGCTGGTGTAGCTGTTAGATTTAGACATTATTTCATCTTACAAACAAATAAATAGTTCATCCATTTCTTGTTTTGAGGAGACGCTGCTTCTCTGCCTTGAACAAAACACCGTGATACATGAATATTACCATGTGATACTCTTGAGGAACATCAAAGAATACTGTGGTACATATCCAAAAACTACTAGTGTGGTCCTGTTCCATCATGTGTGTTTGTGATGCTGCTCCTCGTGGTCCCGTAAAACCTGGTCTCACCGGATTCACTTCACATTTTAATTCACCAGCAGCCACTCCACTCCATCAAACTCTCGTAAACGTAATTAAACGATCGCTGTGCGTTTCAAGCCCCCGCGTGTAATTGCTCACATTCACGTCATGTTTCGACACAGTCGGCCGTAATATAAACCCCTCAGAAGCTCTTTTGATCAGGCCAGAGCTGCGCGGATGCTGGAGCTGTACTTTATTAAGTCTAAATGAATGTAAAGCTGGCCGGCGCTCTATAAATAACCGCAGATGCTCCTCTGATCTCAGCTGTTTCTTAACACACTTGATTTCCCCGCACTTTGAGCGTCTTCAGAGCTTCATTGTGCTGAATATTCACTGGAAACTTCCACACGGCTGGGTCGGCACACGAGAGCCTGGAGTTACTCGTCTTTTTTGTGTCTTGTGCTCTAATTCCCTCCTGCTCCTCCACTTCTCGCTGGCGTTCTAATCGTAACAGAAGCGGGCAGATCAAACAGCTGTGTGACACATCGAGTTCTCAACACGGTTAGATGTTCTGGAATTATGCACCGGAGATCACGCAAGCGTTGTTCAGCATCTGTGCTGTCACATCAGACTGGAACGGCACAGGTGTCAAACGCAGACGAACACTCCGTGAAAACTTACATTAACAATCTATAGATCAGCGTCACTCTCATTGGCAGAGACTCTGTGTGCTTTTACAGTCAGAGGTTGAGCATCAAAGCAGAGTCATAGATAAGCAAAACTGCACAAGCAAGTGCTGTTTTTTTGTTGTTTTTTCCTGAATAACAGCATGATTGCAAGTGATGTTTATTGAACTGTTGTATGAACTCAATAAGAAGATATTATTAAGTGAACTTACATTTTAGACGCTTTTGACAGTGAAATCTTTAAGCAACACGCGGTGATGTTTAATTACTGAATGAATCCACATTTTTAATTAATTGGCTGAGTGAAAAATTCACTGACCCGTTTGTAAAGACATTCACTTTATTTGTTCCTGAATAAAACAGCTTAAAGTAGTGGCTTTAATGAATGATTCAATTACAAAAGTATAATTTAGCTTTTTTTTTATTTATTTTTGTTTTCATATTTTATTAATTTCTATATCATTGTATTTGATTAGTGAACTTCCTACAGTGACTTATTGTAATTTATTATTAATTATTGCAGTTGTGGATATGATATAGAACATGGCATGTACAGTAGATTTAATAAGGTTAGAAAAAAGTTGCCCTTATAAAGGTACAAATGTCCCCAAAATCAATTTTAGGAGCAAATTCAGATCAGTTTAATTCTGTATTGATGTCAAATCACCTGTGTCTACTGAAAATATCTGCAGTGTAATTTAACAAAAAACCACCTGGTGTCTTTTGTCATGTTGCTGTGGTCAGTGTTTTGTTAAAGCAATAAGCTGCAGAGTTACTGCGGTTTTACTACAGTTAATGGGCTTTCTGACAACACCTGGTAAAATCACAGTAATGCACAAACTCAAAGGACTTATTGCTTCAATACATATAGACTGTGTGTGTGTGTGTGTGTGTGTGTGTGTGTGTGTGTGTGTGTGTGTGTGTGTGTGTGTGTGTGTGTGTGTCTTTTCCATATCCCTGGATTTGACCTTCTTTGCTCCTAAACAGCAGATATGATTCATGTTGCTCATTTCATTTTGTGCGTGTAATTAGGGTCACACACGTGTGTATTATTTTTGTATGAATGCTTAACGATGAGGTCGAGTGTGTGTGTGTGTTCAGGGCTGGTGAGGGTTTTTTAGTGTGTTTTTTCAGTGTATTATGGAGTTATTAGTATTCTGAATAGCTTTGCTCATTTGTTCATGCACACATGTTTCCCTGCGGATAGAAGGTCTGTGCGTTTGCTCTTATTAGCATTTGATTATTTATTTATTTATTTATTTTTTTCATGATGTTTGACTCCCACCATTTTTGACCAGTTTGTCATCACGTAAAAAGCAGCATCGTGATATTGAGGCGATGTGGACACACACACTCACCTGTGGACACTGAAGGTCGCGCTCGACTCCTGCAGGTCAACGAAACGGCCCGCAGCTGCTCGGGATTCTGGACATTTGCTTTTATTTGCTCTTAACAATGGTTTTCTCTTGTAACAAGTGCTGAAAAATCTTCTTAAAGCCTGGAAGAACTTCAGGCGACTCAAACCCCCCACAATAATTCACCGTAAAGTTTTATTGGAGGATAAATCTCTCAGTGTGTGTGTGTGTGGCTTCCATACTTCTAGCAATCTGGCTCATTAGGTTTTAGTTTAGTCAATGACAAACCCAAATGATTTGCCCCCATAACAACACAAACATCCCGTCTTAAAATGTTGTATATATATATATATATATATATATATTTTAGGGATGGAACAGCTCAACTTTTTCAAGATTCGGTTTGTATCACGGTTTTATAGTCACGGTTTCGGAATGGTTCGATATGTGCTATGTTTATGGAAAAACTATACGTTCAAATAAAAATAAAGAAAAAAGAATATTCTATCTAACTACAAGCAACAGCACAGATAAATTCAAAAGAGTAAAGATACAAATAAAATAAACTGATTTTTCAGGTTTTTTTAGGTAGGTCTAGCATTAGTTTAGAAAATGAATAAAGTAATCAAATGTCATACAGCATTGCATATTTGACCATATAAATTAAAGATTAATCTTTATTAAAGAAACAAATGCTATTCAATCAAGAGCAGTGAGTGATTTATTTGTTGTTGCTGTTTGATTAATATTAAGACTTTAATATTTGTCACTTTAAGAGAATGCACTGATACAGTACGTTCAGCCGGCTGTCTGCTATAGGATAGCCTACTTAACAAGAAGGGCATTTTGACATAATTTTTGTGTTAATTTGTCCATTCAAACACAATACTCCAGAGAGAGCTTTATATTTGCATGTGTTCTGAGACGCGGGTTTGCACGCTTCAGATGAAGCTCTCAACCTTTCCTGAGGATGGTACTCCCCTAGTTATGCTTGGAAATTTCAACATCCACCAAGATAAACCTCTATCTGCTGACTTCCACACTCTGCTTGCCTCTTTTGACCTTACGCGAGTGTAAACTACTGCTACTCACAAATCATGCAACCAACTGGACCTTATTTACACACGACACTGCTCCACTGATCATGTACTGGTTACTCCACTGCACACCTCAGATCACTTCCTCCTCACTCTTAACCTCAACATGGTTCCTGACACAACACATACCCCTCCACATGTCATCTTTCGACGTAACCTACGCTCACTCTCACCCTCCCGGCTATCTGCAATGGTTTCATCTTCGCTTCCTCTCCCTAAACAGTTATCATCTGCCAATGTTAACAGTGCTACTGATACTTTCTGCTCCACTCTTACATATTGTTTAGACACTGTTTGCCCCTTGTCTTCCAGGCCAGCCCGTACCACCCCTTCTGCCTCTTGGTTATCTGATGTTCTCCGTGAGCTTCGTTCTAAGCTCAGAGCTGCAGAAAGAGTATGGTGCAAATCACAAAATTCTACTGACATTACTGCATATCGATCACTCCTCTCTTCATTCTCTGCTAAGGTCTCCACTGCTAAAAGGACATACTATCACAGCAAAATTAACAATCCGCCTAACTCGCATGCTCTTTAAAACATTTTCCTCCCTCCTTTGTCCTTCTCCTCCCCCTCCTTCATCAACTCTAACAGCTGATGACGTTGCCACATTCTTCATTAATAAAATTACAACCCTCAGTGGACAATTTGCCACACCACAAACTGTCAAACACATCTTACCAGCAAACATACACTTGTTTACATACTTCTCTCCACTCTCTGATGCAGAAGTCTCTAAACTAATCCTTTCCAATCATCCTATTAATTGACCGCTTGATCCTATTCCATCTCATTTCCTTCATGCCATTTCTCCTGCCTTTGTATCTGCACTCACTCACTTCGTTAACACATCCCTTCACACTGGTGTTTTACACTTAACATTTAGACCGGCTCGTATAATCCCACTTCTTAAGAAACCCACCCTTAACCTTCCTTTGTTTTAATTAAAACGTTTTTAAATAATAAACAATCCATTTAAAAAAATAAATAAAATAATATGGTTTCGTATACAGAATTTGGCTGTGCGGGAGATTGGGGGAATCCATAAAATGTAAATAATAATAATAATAATTTAATATATATTTTAATATATATTTAATATTTTTTACTTTTTTATTTATTTTTAATTGAGTTGATCACGTTTAATCAATTTAGCCTTCTCAAATCATCACGACTTGCTTAAAATAAAATCTGCAGATATAGAAGACTTAAAGCATATTACAATGTTAGTTTAAACATTTAAAAGTGCACTGTTAGGTGTATATCTAAGCGTTTGTGCAGAGAGTGTGTTAATGTGCGGAGGCACCAGTGTGATCCCTTCAATCTGTTCTTCATAACAGTGGAAACAACTTGAAGTACGCCGTCACTTTTGCTCATAAAGATAAGACTAATATTTAATTCGGACTGTAAATGGTGTACCCTTATTTCTGTGTACACTCACATGAATATCAACAAAACGTTGTGCATCTGTAAAATAGAGAAAATAAACCAGATGCGCTTTCTGCCATCTCTGTCTGTGTGAACATGTCAAGCTCGGGCTGAAATGCAAAGCTCTAAAAGCAGGTGTAGTTTAGCTTTGCCATGTCAGAAAGTGATGGTTTATATTCACAACAAGATACATATAATACTGTACATATAAGACTTAATCCATGAAGGGCTAATAATGACAGTAAAACGTTAATATCATTGCGCTTTGAACAGGCTGAAACCAGGCTGATTACATCAGATATTGCACAGAGAACAGAGAGAAATAATTAATTATTATTACAGCAAAAATGTGTTTTTGTTCCATTAATATTTTTTTTTTTTTTTTTTGTATGGTTGAAAAATAAATGGTGCTATTACCATCGGTGCTATAAGTCCGTTTTATAGGCTATTCATCAAAAGCACCATCAGAAAGCAGCTTGCTCACTGGCAGTACAGTTCAAACACACACACACACACACACACACACACACACACACACACACACACACACACATATATACATTTACATTACATTTAACCATTTAGCAGACGCGTTTATCCAAAGCGACTTACAAATGATAACAATAGAAGCAATCAGGTCAACAAGAGAACAACAACGGTATACAAGTGCTATGACAAGTCTCAGTTAGTCTAGTACAGAACACGTAGCCAAGTTTTTTTTTGTTTTTTTTTAAAGAATATGATAGACAAGAAAAGAAAAGGTAAGTACTAGTATTAGTTGGTTAAGTGCTGACGAAAAAAAAAAAAATAGACTATATATATATATATTATAATATATATATATTAGATATAGTATATATATAATATATATATATGAATGAAGAAGGGCATCTGTCTTGCGCAAACACGCAATGGAAAAGGGAAGTTTGGTTTATCAAGTTAATCCATGGTCCAGTGGTAGATGTGATTTCAGAAATCCCGATTGTGGTGTTTTTTTTTTGTTTTTTTTTTTTATAATAATAAAAATTATTATAATCTGCCAAAGAGAAAAACTTTTGTTCTTAATGTGCTGCTTTGTACTATTTTTTTTGTACTAGTTTTAATTGTAAGCGGCAACGCTGCTGTCGTTTTGGCAATACAAATGTAAAAATATATTGCAGTAATAAGAAACGTCCCGAGACATTAGGCATAATCATTTTTAGTTTCATTATTGGGTTCCAGCATTATTGACGTGATATTCAATCAAAACCTGAAATATAAATTCTAACAGAATGTATTCATTACCAATATATTGAACCATCTCTTTATGTTTTTCTAAATCCCAAACAGAGTAAAGACATTAGAAAAGTATCCGTCTATGAACATGTTTTATAGGCTATTTTAGATTTGGGAAATACACATGCATTACAGATTTGAGAAAAAAGACAAAAAACAAAATAGTTTTTGGGAGACAACATATTTTGCAGACTTTCTGTGATTTACAATGCACAAACCAGAAGCAACAATATCTGCAGAACAGAGAAGGGTTTACCATTCACAAAAAAATAAAATAAGCCTATAAATTTAATTTCAGTTTTTGTTTTTGTGTTTCAGAGGAAAATTCAATGTCATCTCTCCGTTACAGACCGTTCTGAAAGCAGAATTTATGCAAACACGTATATAATGCTTTAAAAACTTTAACAGAGATGTCTAGAAGGAATTTAATAGGGCTGCCCCCACATAAGATTTTTTTAGTTACTAGTCGTTCATTTAAGTCATTATTCAACTAATCACACGTTTATATTAAATTAACATCTATAATCCATAATGAGCCTTAATATATTCCTCGCTCAAGCACACGCTTTAAGTTTGCCACAAAGCACAGGCAGAAGTATCCTAATAATTGTGAAAAAGGAGACATTTTAATTATTTATTAATAAACTAATGTTTTCTTGTCAGCTGCAAGATGAAATTCACAGTGCTGACTCTCTCCACATGTATGTGCCTTTAGAGAGAAATGCAACTTTCACAGATTACATAATCAGGGAGTATTTCTTTTCATTTTGAATTGGTTCGTTTAAAAGCAGACATTTCAAGCTTTCTGTTGATATATTTCTCATGTATGTGAGGCACCCCAGTTTTAAGTTATTTCATTATCAGGAAAAAAAATTCAAGTGATCACGAGGGCGCCTCCCTGTAATGCATGCATATTAATTTTCCTCACAAACACTTGAATATGAATAGTAATAGAGCACATTTCTTTTAGGTTACATTATGGGATCCTCATTAAAAATAAATCTTCACAAGTCTACAACCGAGGCTATTTGGTGTTTTAAAATGATCTAACGGCCGATGCTGCTCCAATTCGTTGATCATTAGTTGTTCTTGATGAAGATTAAATGGATGCATGACTCTCATAAATTTGTTTTAATAAATCTCTTTTGCTTTAAATAATAAAGTTACAAAACACGTTAAGGTAAATATTATTGTACAATATAATTATAAAATGCTGTAAACTGCGAAGATTGCAATTTCACATTTTGCATATACATGACAAAGTTAGTTATTTTTTTTATATGCAATTATACAAAATAAAATCAAACAAGATTTTAAATGAAGATACAATATGTAGACAAATAAGAATAAATGTTGCGCGTCGCGTTGCACAAATCTTGCACTCTGATATTTTAAGGAATAGTATACACTCCTGCATTTAAATGCGGCTGCAATTTTATCTTATTTTTTAAAGTTTTATAAAAATATATAAATGTACAAAAGAAAGTAAAGGCGGTTCCCTTTAAAATTACTGAAGTTGTCAATTGATGAAGCTCTTTTTACATCGTGTGCACTTTGTTGATTATAATGAGAGAACTTGAGTAAATAAATAGAGAAGTAAATAAATAATATTGTCGCTATTATATATTTTTTTTCATAGTTATATTTGATGCATCATACTAGGTGCCGTGTGAGGACCAAACCAAATCTCCATGTTCTGTGTGTGTATATATATATATACCTTGCTACATGTACTGTGTCAGGCTAACCAATGCTTGTCATTTGCACTTACATATTGTTGCTCTTTTGTTGTTTTTGATTGCTTCCATTGCCCTCATTTGTAAGTCGCTTTGGATAAAAGCATCTGCTAAATGACAAAATGTAAATGTAAATACTCCTAATGAAAAAATGTGAATGTAAATACTCCTAATGAAGATTAGTGAAGTTTTGAGGGGTTTTTATGGTTTTTTGTTGTTTGTTGATATTTGGAAATTTATTATGATAAATGAATGCATTATTTTTGGTGTAAAATATCCTTGACTAATATTATAAATAGAAATCAGCAGGGAAGAAAATGAAATGAAATGTACGCTATGCCTCCTGTATTGTCACAAGCTGCCTAAACACTGGTATCAGAGATTCATGTGCAGAAGTGGATAATGGCATCTTGTCATGTCTGGAGCGCAGCGCAGAAGCTGATGTATTTGGGGAAAGAGTCTGTTTGCGAGCGCGAGAGTGAGAGGGGAGGTTTTTATGACTAGACCCCCCACCGCACAGCCACTTATTCTGAGGAACAGCGTTGTTTCTCCTGGGACACACACACAAACACACACACACATGTTCACATCCAGCTCATCTGAATTTCAATATTTCCGCTTTCACCGTGTGTAATTTCCACAAGACTGGAGCAGCATCTTAGAACGAGCAGAGATGATGTTATTCCAAAATGTTACAGCAGATCTGCTCCTGACACTGTGTGTGTGTGTGTGTGTGTGTGTGTGTGTGTGTGTGTGTGTGTGTGTGTGTGTGTGTGTGTGTGTAAAAACATTCATTCAGCAACATAACATGTAACATAACCTAATGTAACTAACATGTAATGTCAATAAAAATGAGGGGATTTGGGGAATATATGTATTTATTTTTGTGTGTGTGTGTTTTTGTATAACCTAATGTATTTTACATTTTTTGTCATTATAAGCAGGGCTTGACACTTACATATTTTTAAAGTAGAAATTATTTATTTAAATACAAAAGGGTTAGAGGCTAGTGTTAGAGGCCTTTTTTGTTTGTTAATCAGAAGAAGTCCGAAGACAGAAAGTCAGAATTATAATTGTATAATAAGTAAAAAGAAAACAAATAGATAGAATTAGAAAAGCAAAAAAGATTAGAGAAGCAAGTGTTAGTTTTTTTATTATTCTTTTTTATGAAGAATAGAATTAGAATAGAAAATGCTAGAGTTTTAGGGTCAAATAAAGATGGAAGAGATGTTAGTGGTTTCTTGAAGATGGCTAAGGACTCAGCTGCTGGGACTGAGTTGGGCAGGTCATTCACCAGGAGGGAACAGTTAATGAAAAAGTCAGAGAAAGTGATTCTGTGCCTCTTTGGGATGAACAATAATGCATCATTCACTTGCAGAACACAAGCTTCTCGAGGCACATAACTCTGAAGTAATGAATTTAGGTAAAGGGGTGCAGATCCAGTGGAGGTTTTGTAGGCAAAAATTAATAACTTGAATTTTATGTGAGCAACTATTGGTAGCCATTATTTTAATAATGATTAATTACTGAATTAATAATAATTTTAATAATCCATAAATTATAGAACTACAGTATATATATATATATATATATATATATATATATATATATATATATATATATATATATATATATATATATTCTGGTTTTAATTGATATATTATATTTATATTATTGATTATTGTTATTGATATTCTGGTTATATAATAACCTGAAGCTGGCATTTAATGTATATATATATATATATATATATACATTAAATGCCAGCTTCAGGTTATTATATAACCAAAATATCAATAATAACCAGAAAATAATAACTATTTTACTTTGCAACAATCACATTTATTTCAATAAGTAATTTCCTTTTGAAGTTAAAAAAAAATCCTATTTTCTATCCCCAAATTTAAAGGGATACTCCACCCCAAAATGAACATTTTGATTTCAAAAAGTGAAAAATAAAATTTTGGTATATAATTTTTAAGGTAAAAAAAAAAAGATATTTGCATATATAATCATCTAATGTAAGTATTTGCACATATACTCATCTAATGTAAATCACAAATGCGTGTGTGTTGCTTGCACCGTTAAGCAATTAACAGGCTTTTAGCACAGCATTTTACTGTTGAAATGATCTTCTGCCCTCGACACTGAACACTGCCGCTGGTTACACTGAAGCTGCTTCTGGACGTTTGTCTGCTTGTGAGTGGAATGGACTTTAACTGGATGCAAAGCCTCATGAGACTCCAGAACCAATTGAGAGAGTGTTGAGGAGTCCTGCGAGTGAAGTGTCTTCAGAGTTTAATGAGGACCCAGGGGACGAGCGCTCAGCCCATCAGCGCTATCACACTCAGCACTGTTTGTACAACACACACTGAGCAGAAGCTGTGCCATAAACCAGCAGGTGGAGCCAGTGCTCACATTCTGCATTTTGATTGGCTGATGGCTTTGTCAGTCATCAGTGTGGGGCTGAACAGACAGAGTGCTGACGCTATATTCACATGAATAAGAACAAACAGAACTGACAAACACTCATGCACTGGAATTAGGGGGTGTTTACATAACACTTTGTATGCCTTTTTGCCATTCATTTACACAACAACAGCATTTTGGGGGCCTAATAACATAAACTTTTGAAAACGGGTTTCAAAGAGCAAGTTTTTGAAAATTACATTGTTACAATCTCCATGTAAACTATAAAAACGCGAATTAGTGAAAAGTGTGATGTCATACGTGTGCACACATGTTCAGTCTATAGGAATGTTTATGTGTGCATGTGCATAGTGTTTCTTTACAAAGTGACTTCGCCACCTACTGGCCTGGCATGAATAATACTTAATAGTTGTTTCAAAACTTACTTTGAAAGTAATTTTCACCTGGAAATTGCTGGTAGGTATCAATGAATTACAAAGAAATGGCAAGTAACACATTGATATAAACATGAAATTTCAAAGTATGGAGACTGATTACTTTAAGATTATTTATTTTAACTTTGAAAAATATTATTTATTCAGTGAGATAAATTGAATTATGTTGGGTTGGCATTAATTGGATTCTGTTAATTGGAATAATTAGTTGAATTTATTTGAGTTATGTTGGGAAATATTTTGTTTTATTTATGTGGGTTTTTTTTTTGTTTTGTTTGCATTTATGCATTTGGTGGACACATTTATCCAAGTTGATTTGCAATTAGTTGCGTTGCACTGAATTTAATTAAGCTGTGTTGGTTTGAGCTGACTTTTGAAAGCTGAACTTGAAAAGTTGAGTTGAGTTATTTAAGCTGGGTTGATTTATGTTGTGCTGGGTTGAGATGAGCTGAATTTAATTGAGTTAGTTTGGGTTGTTTTCGGCAGAGATGGATTTATGCATTTTCAGATTTTTTAATTTTTTCACCATAGAATTCAATTATGTATTGAGATGGACTAAATTCAGTTGATCTGAATTTGCAGTGTTGGGTTCAGTAGAGTTTATGCATTTGAAGCGCGCGCACACACACACACACACACACACATACTTGAGTATATTTAGGAAGATTTATTTGATCAGAAATACAGTAAAATTGTGAAATATTATTATACAGTTTAAAATATAATTTTTTCTGTGTGAATATCTGTTAAACTGTAATGTATTTCTGTGATGTGCAGCTGTATTTTCAGCATCATTACTCCAGTCTTCAGTGTCACATGATCTTCAGAAGTCATTCTAATATTATGATCTGCTGCTCAAGAAACATTTCTGATTATTATCAATGTTGAAAACAGTCGTGCTGCACAATATTTTTGTGGAAATTGTGATACATTTTATTTTTCAGGATTCACAGATGAATAGAAAGCCCACAAGAACAGAATTTATTTGAAATAGAAATCTTCTGTAACATTAAAAATGTCTTAAATTCAAAGTTTATGTTCCTATTTTGTCAGTATTTTCCACTATTCTGTATTTGCACAGTCTTTACTGCCACTCAAACTTGTGTTGCAGCCGTTGATAGAAAAGACTTCCACTCTGATGAACGTCCTGCATCGCTGATCACTCACAGTCTCATAGAAACTCAAAGAAAACTCATTCTTTCTCTCTCGAAATGAATCAACAGTTTTCTCCGATTGTCAGCTGTCCAATAATCTCTGACCTTTCAGACGCCTGCAGTTCAATTACTCGCCAAACGAACGCTTCCCACGTTGAGCCGCCGCTGATGGCGTGATGAACTTTACAGCGGCGTGTATCCTCATTCCCTCCGCTGGCTGATTCCTGAGATTAGACTGATGGGACGAGCGAGGAGCTTTCATGTGTGTTTGTGTGGTTTTAAATTGAACTGCTTTTGTTTTTCAGCTCCTGAGTCCTCAGGATCTTCGCCAGGGCTTTCAGAGGTAACGTGCCGTGGCTTCTGTGCATGTGTGCATGTGTAAGCGTGTTCGGCGGCGGCGGGCCGACCTGCTGACGGAGTGCAGGTGTAGCGCTTCAGCAGCAGCAAAACTGCCTCACACACACACACACACACACACACACACAAACTCACACACACACACGTTGTCTAGTTTGCCGATTGTGAAATCATTGTGCTGAGCTTTTGTTCTCTCTAAATCTTGACCATCCAATCAGAACCGCTGCTGAGCTGTGACTGACAGTGATGAATGCCCGCCCCGATCCCATCAGCTCTGTTAGCACGAGCAGAAGCATGCTGGGAGCATCTCGACAGAGATGCTGGCACGTCATTAATACAAACTCTGAGGAAACAAACAAAAGCAAACTGAACTGTTTTATACACCTACAGCACGATCCATCAGCTCAGAGAAACTCACTCAGACATCAGCTCATTCCTCACACGGCTTACAAACAGTGTGTGTGTGTGTGTGGGGTGGGGGGTATGTTTAGATTGTATAGCAAGTCACTCTCACAATGATTTTGCCTGTGAAGAAAAATGAAAAGTGCAGAAAGACAAATCAGAGTTGCAGGAAACATCTGCCAAGTTTCTTTTCATGTGCGAATTTCCAAAGCTTTCTTTATTTGCCAGAGCAGCAAAACACTAACTGACTACATAATAGAAATATTTAGACATTCCCACCAGAAGTTCATGAGAGTTTTGTGGCCCAAAATGACAGAATTTGCTGCAACATAGTTTTCAAATATTGTAGTGATTTTTGAAGAATATTTTTTAATGTTGTTTTGCAGTGAAAACCCATCAATGATCATTAAGTTCTTATGGAATTAGTGACAGTAAGAGTGAAATTAATTCTAAATATTTTGCAAATAAATAACTGACATCAGCTGTGGTTATGCATTCATTCAAATCATTTAAAAATGCATATTCAGTAAAATAATGTACTTTGATAAGTCCACTGGGAAATCAGGCATTATTAGGACTAGCAAATATTCACCCCATTTTACAATATTTTGAGTATGTATAGTAGTTAAAAGCTAATAAATAATAAAAATATCAAACTTTAACATCAAAAGGGGCCATACAAAATATCGGTAAAAACAATTATCAATTTCTACTAATATTGCTTTCCCTTTTCCTCAGGTTAATTTTATGAAAAAAAAAAAAAAAAAAAAAAAAAAAAAAAACCCTTGGTAGGTTTTGCATTAAATTTATTTATTTACTTGTTTTAATAATGTTTGCAATATCTCATAAAACGGTGAATGAAGTGAGGAGACATGGGTGCAGGTTTCTGAGGACATTTTCAAAATGTGAAAATGTGTATCCTCTCACATTTAAAGAAATGTGGAGAAGTAAATGTTAATGAGCTGCGCACTGTTTGAAAGGCATGGATAAATCAATCAAATCAAATCATGTTTGGATTTCCATTTCATGAAGTTCAAACACTGGTTCGGAAGAAGCTTAATCATTCCGTCCTGTCAATCATCATCACGAGCCTATATAAGCTGCAGTCACTGTGGCAGCATCCTTCCACCTCCCCATCTCCTCCTCTGTTTCTGTTACTCTCCTTCTATGTTGTAGCACAGTGAGGGGGTTGAACTCGGAGCTCAAGCCAAGCCAAGTTCGTTTAGCATTAACTTTTAAGGCTGGATGGGCAGACAAACTGATTTCAACAGGTTTATTAGGGTTAGTAGGATTAGGAGCAGGTTGGGATTGGTTAGGTTTGGTTAGATTTAATTAGGGTTAGGTTTGGTTAGGATTAGATTAGGTTTGGATGGATTTAGTTAGGGGTTAGGTTAGATTTGGTTAGGATTAGCATTAGTTATGGTTAGGTTTAAGTTAGGTTTGGTTATATTCATCTAGGTTTCGGGTTTAGTTATGTTAGGTTTAGGTTAGGTTTGATTAGATGCAGTTACAGTTAGGTTTGGTCAGGGTTAGGTAAGGGTTTGGTTAGATTTAGTTAGAGTTAGGTTTGGTTAGGATTAGATTAGATTAGGTTTGGATGGATTTAGTTAGGGGTTAGGTTAGATTTGGTTAGGATTAGTTGTGGCTAGGTTTAAGTTAGGTTTGGTTATATTCATTCAGGGTTAGGTTTGGTCAGATTTAGTTAGGCTTGGGTTATGTTTGATTAGGTTAGAGTTAGGTTTAGATTTTGGTTTAGGTTAGATTTAGTTAGGGCAATGTTTGTTTAGGAATAGATTAGGTTTGGATGGATTTAGTTGGGGGTTAGGGTTAGATTTGATTAGGATTAGTTATGGTTAGGTTTAAGTTAGGTTTGGTTATATTCATTCAGGGTTAGGTTTGGTCAGATTTAGTTATGGTTAGGCTTAGGTTATGTTTGATTAGGTTAGAGTTAGGTTTAGATTTTGGTTTAGGTTAGATTTAGTTAGGGCAATGTTTGTTTAGGAATAGATTAGGTTTGGATGGATTTAGTTGGGGGTTAGGGTTAGATTTGATTAGGATTAGTTATGGTTAGGTTTAAGTTAGGTTTGGTTATATTCATCTACAGTAGGTTTCGGGTTTAGTTATGTTAGGTTTAGGTTAGATATGATTAGATGTAGTTACAGTTAGTTTTGGTCAGGGTTAGGTAAGGGTTTGGTTAGATTTAGTTAGAGTTAGGTTTGGTTTGGTTTAGGTTAGTGTTGCAATAAAATGCAGTGTTAAGATAGAAAATATCATCACCTGTATATACAAACCATTGTGGGTATGAGGTGTTCTCACTAACCAAGTTAAATGTGTGTGTGTGTGTGTGTGTGTGTGTGTGTGTGTGTGTGTGTGTGTGTTTTGGGGACTCGTAATACTAGATATCTACTGCTCCCCATCAGCACACACACACCCACAACACACACACACACACACACACACACACACACACACACACAAACACACACTTTATTGTACAAATGAGACTACATTAGGCTTCATATTCCTGTCACACACATGAACACAGCATCACAAGCAGGTCAGGAATCTGGGCCATTAACACAGCATACGTTAGTCTGACTCATGACCTCTGTACCAGAGGATGTCTGTAATCGCTTTATCAAGCACATGGCTACATCAGTTGACAGAGATGCTGGTGTAGTCACAGCATTGACCTCTCACTGTACTTCTGACCTTTGACCCCACAGACTGTTCACTGTCTCTGAGTGTCTGTGAAATGGGGTTTCATGTGTGTGTGTGTCTCTGATAAAGCTCTGCATTCATGTCATTATGATTCAGATCAGATTGTTTGGTTTTGGACGCTTATTGATTTGATTTGAAAGCGTGTGTTTGTTTGCGGAGCAGAAATCGGGTGATTGTCATGTGTTCAATCTGTGAGTTCAGCTTCCTCTTCAATAGGCCCAATTTATGCTTTAATTACTGGGATTCATCCAACTGGAGTTCACGCATACACACACACACACACACACACACACACACACACACACACACACACACACACACACACACACACACACACACAGACACATACACATACACACACACACACACACACAAGCTGATGGTGGGGTTGTTGCCGTATTAATGAATTGTAATGTGGTGTAAGCTTTCTTCCTGCTGGAGTGGGATGAGCTGTTTAATACCTGCTGGACAGACTTTATTAATGAGGTTTTAATCTGACCAGCATGTTTGTGATGCTGAGCTCATAAATATCATTGACAGCCGTGATTAGACCTCATCAATACAGACTATAACTCTCAGTGCAATTAACAGAGCCAACCATTGTGTGTGTGTGTGTGTGTGTGTGTGTGTGTGTGTGTGTGTGTTTTCTGCTTTGTTGCATGTTGTATTCACTCATGAAGTCATCAGACTCTCACGTACTAAAACATACACCACATATCAATTAGATAAAGATAAATATAATAATAAAAAAAAAACAGATTATATCACAATTGAAATCATTCAATGGTGAAGTGTTTCATTATTTTAGTAACTATATTTATAACTAGAAGTCATGGGTAGTTTGATGTCCTGAAAACTGCTGGTGTTGGTTTCAGTTTAAAGTGGTTTTCAGTATAAAATGTTGTTTTTTTTCTCAGATGGTTCGCAATCCAAACGAATGTTAAGAAAAGCTATATAGAAACAATATAAAAGTCATTTTCACTTTGGAAGTCATTCAAACAAACAAATATATTAATTAATCAATCAATTATATTGAATTATTATTATCATCATCATCATCGTCATCATCAGTGTTATTATAAACACACTAAATTATTATTATTATTATTATTATTATTGTTATTATTATTAATACACTAAATAAATAAATAAATATTTACCATTATTGTTGTTGTTATTAACATTACTACTATTATTATTATTATTACTAGTATTATTATAAGAACTGTTATTATATTTAAACAAATAATAATAATTAATGATTAATAATTCTTATTGTTGTATTCACTATTTTAATTATTATTATGATGATTATTATTATTATTATTATTATTATTATTATTATTATTATTATTAAATTGTTGTTGTCTTAGTGCCCAAATTCAGTAGTGATGTACAATTCCATAAAGCTTTGCAAAGTCTTTCTATACAGCGCATCAAACACTGTGAAACTGATGAAAGTGTGGAAGCTGATATACATACATATCTTTCTTTACAACGATCCCTGATTCACGTCAGACAAACATACACCTGCATTATCAGACACGCTCACCTTCATCACCAAGTGAATAACAAGTACTTTCACAAAGAGTAGTTATGATAGACTTAGAGAACAGTTAGTTCATTCTGTCTTCAAATTCCAAACCCTTTTTTTCTGCTGACCACAAAAAAGATATGCTAAAGAATGTTGGTAACCAAACAGTTGACTGTAGCCATGGACTTCCATAGTATTTTTTTAATACCATGGAAGTCAATGGCTACCATCCACTCTTTGGTAACGGACCAACATCCAGCTCTTCTGCAGCATTAGAATGCATTTCTCCATCTTTCTGTCGTCTGCGGCTCTGAAAGCTGTCATTGTCAGGCTGAGCAGTTCTTTCTCCGCGGCGAAAAGTGACCGTCCCTCGTTACGCACAGTGAACCCGTCTCCTCGACGACTGCTGCTGTCACCGTGGCAACTGTCAATCAATCTCATCAACAGCTGGAGAGCGAGTTACAATAATGATGAAATGATGAACAGTCGCTCTGAAGATCAGCTCAGAAACACCAGAACTGAAAAGGTTTTGCTAGTTTACAGCATTATTTCACATGAAACTCATCTAAACAATCCTAAATCCTGTTTTCAAGTCTGTTTCAAGGCAGTCGACAAAATTCACATCAATGAATATTACTTTTAAGATAATTTAGTTTTGCTGCTACTATTTAAATAAAATAAAATATTTATCTATCACATTATTAATAAATGGGCGTTTGTTACTTTCTGTTAAAGTCTTGATTCACTACTTACTGTCTAATGCAAAATTTGTGCCCAGAAGCAATACTAAATGAGAACCAGTGAAGAGTAATTTTATTACTTTTTTTTTTCTTTCAGTTAGTCACATTGAGCATCACTCTAATATTTTGTAATTGCTGCGGTATTAGCATAATTAGCATTAGTCTGGCGGAGACCATTTATTTCTTAGCTCTTCTGTCTGTTAATATTCTCTTTCCACTCTTTAGATAAAATCTCCAGAATGATGAATGTTCATTTGATTAATCTTCATGATTTAGGCCAAACTGATTATCAGAAGCCTTGTCCATCATTTTAAACTGGTAACCGTACAGCCGCACGAATGCAAGTCACTGTCGAGAATTATTGTCAACATACAGTATTTGTAATCGAAAAATAATTCATTTTCAGAAAAAAAAAGAGCAATTATGTTCTGAATCCGTCAGTGACAGTGTGTATATGAGAAGTTTGCTGAGGCTGATTTCTGTCTGATTTTGCAGTATTGTTGACTGTCTGATAACATTTGTATCTGACATCAGCGGCCGGTACCATGATGGTAGCTGAACAAATTCAGAGTTACGGGATTAGTTTCGAGTTGACAAAACCAAATCTCTCCAATCTGGCTTTGTTGGTTCCATGATGCTGATCATCATCTTTCTTTGTCAACTCAGGCTTTGATCCTGAGTTTGTGGAGCGCGTGCACATGAATGTGTGACATCACTGGCAAACAGCCAATCACGGGCCTTGCAAGACAAAGCAAGTTTGATTAACTTCTCGCGAGAGACCCAGCGAGATTCAAAACTAAAGGTTAAAGGTTTTGCTAAAGGTTAAGAGATTGAAGAATATGACAAATTTAAACGTCATATGAAATATGAAAGAGGACAAATAAAAGAAATGATCTTGCTCTATCAGTGAAGTCACAAGTGAAACTTAAGTTAGTTTATACATTTGAAAATACATAATGATAGAGACTAGAACATGTAAGGTCACATGCAGTCATTTTTAAAATAGTGTTATCTATTGATACTACAGCTCATTAATATTACATGATCTGTATACATTAATAATATGAGTCATATAATAATTATATAAATCATATAAAATAACTCTAAGTAATTATCATTAAAGCCGGACTTATTTTTTTTTTTGTTTTTTTTTTTTTTTTTTTGTTTTTGTGATTTTATTTTTGGAGCAAGAGAAACTGGGGGAGTGACTTTTTGTGTAAAACACGTGTCACTTTGCTCGAAGGTGATTGGTCCAACTTCAGTTTGAGATCTCTAGCCCAGAACATGACCTGCCCCGGAGCAGGTTAGCCGTGGAGTGTAAGTAACTATGGTGATAAACACCGCTAAAAGCTAAGCCACTTTCATGGTACCTAAAACCCAGGATTGGTGCGCAAATTAAATTGAAATTTGCTTGCTATAGAGATATTATGGGTTTTTGTTGTAGGGGCCTGTGGAGAAAAAATGTGAAATATAAAGGTGTTTTTTTTGGGGAGGGGAACAAAACAAAACAAATCTTTGGCCACTTTTGTGTCCCAAAGGATGACATCTTATTTAAACTACTGTAATATATTTAAAAATGTTCCTTTTTTTTTTTTTTTAAATGGTCACATCACAATAAATATATCCTGACAATATTTAACTTTATTTTTTCTGCTTTATGTAATATTTTTATAAACATCCCTAAATCAAACTGACAATCATTTACATTTACATTTAGTCATTTTGCAGACATAAAGCGATTTACAGTTGGGGGATACATAAAGCGATTCTTCTTAAAGAGGCAAACAGACTCAGGAAGTGCTTGTAATACCAAGTTTTAGACATTGTTCAAATAAATACAAGCTAGAAAGAGAAGGAATAAATAAAGAGGAAGACAATTGTTTGTTCAAAGTAAAGACGGATATAATCATAAAATGTTTCAGTGTGGGATTCGAAAATGATAATGACAAATAAGACTTCATACTTATGAAATAATAATAGAGAATAAAAGGCAAGCTAGTCTATTATGATTAACCACAATTTCAAGATTTTAATAAATAATTATAATCAGCTTTTATGGTACAAAACTGAACTGAAGTCAGAGAGTCAATATTTATAAATAAATAAATAAATAAAAAAGAAAGCATCAGTTGTGAATAAAATATTTCATTGTGCTACAGTTTTGTTACATTAAATCAAAAAGTGTAGAAACTATTAATGAATTGTTTGTATTTAGGATACTGTGAAAATAAGTTTAGCAAGAAAGAATTTTTTCCCCCAGAAAATGTTATTTCAGCCTCTGTAATTTCCATCACAAAAAATGAATCAGTTGTGATATGGTGGGGATGAAGAAACAATTCAAACAGTTTGTTAATTGTTGTCAGTTCCTTGTTCTGCTGCAATAAAAACTTCATGTCTTGACTGTTGAATGCAGTGTGTCATGTAAAGTAGCACATTGCATCGTGGGAAAGGAGATTTGATATCACGGTGGAGGATCAAACGTGAGATTTCTGTCTGTTAAGGGTGTCAGTTTCTTGATTAATCCGATGGCGGTGCCTCGCGCTTGTCGCCGAAGGCTTTCCTGTGAATGGGGCAACAAGCCAAGCCTCACCAGCACCAACACGCCCCTCATCCTGAGACGGAGACGTGGATCCAGGCGGGGGTTAGTGCCTGCCATCATATCACATCTGATTCCATCTGAAGGCGTGATTTTGAAATGCAGCTCTAAAACGTCAAGCGTTTGGCTCTCTTCTGAGGTGGCAGGCTGCGGAGCGAGGTATTTATGAATCACGCACAAGCGGAGAGAGTAATGACCCTTCGTGAGCACATCCATGAGGCTGTATGACACCCTATGAACAGCTTGAAGCGGCGCGGTCGAGGAGACGGGATATCAGTGGTAAAGGTGCTGGAAGATGGGTTATTCCTCCTGTGTAGCTTTAATCAAAAAACAGGCTTCCTTCAGAACATTGTTTTCTATTTTAGGAATCTTCCGGGTAGTTGCTTGGGCTTTCCTATGGTTCAGATCTCGCTGATCTCCTGGTCTCTAGATAACTTGGTTTCCTCCTTCAACATAACTCTGTGGGAGTCTTATCATCCAGCAGGTGAATCACTTAGTAAAGTAACAGTACCCCTCTCCTCAACACCACACATGATTCGAGCTGTGAGCAATAGTGATCCCTGCCTTAGAAAACACCACTAATTAGTTGCCTTTTCCAGAGCAACACAGTAATGCGACGCATTCCTCAGCGCTGATGGTGAGTAATCAACCCCGGGTATAATCAGAGACTCGTCTTGGTGCCAGAGTGTCTGGATCATAATAACTGTTTTAACTGATCCACTTTCAGCGGTTGTACTGTAGCTTAGAGTGTCTTTGGGTTGAGATTTGGTGGAAGAGTTTGTGAGTACGTTCACATTAGCCTTTGGCTCCTGAACAAGGTCACGCTGACCGGCTCTGGTGCGCTGATATACGGCCTGCCTTTACAAACACGGCAATAAAGATTTGGGTGTTGGAATGAATCACGCAGTCAAACGCCGCTTCATTACTGGAGCTATTAGTCTCCCGGAGGGGCCGATACTTCACGGCCACACATCAACCTCGAGGCCGTGGAGTTCTTGGGATCCAGAAATACAGCTGTACGTACAAGCTGACCGTTTCTTCCACACGTTACACCGGCGAATGTTTTTTGTGTTGGTGCACCAATACACGGCCATCTGTCTTATTCCCTTCAGGATTGAATGCATTCCCAAAGATTCAAATGAACTGAAATCCAGCCGTTTCGCCGTTGATTGAACAGCACACACCTCAACCTTCGGTAAACATCACAGTAAATAAAAACAAACCGTGCCACTCCAGAGCTTCTCTCCTTGGACTCAAAGCCAAGTTTTCATATTGATGCCTCACCTCCATCCATCAGCGCAACAGACGGCTCCTTTATTGACCTCCGAGAGCCACTGAATGACAGAGTCCATTCCTGATAGATAATATCAGCGGCTGATAGATTCCAGCCCGCTCTCATTCATCAGACGGGGCCTGCTGTATTAGTCCGAGCGAGACAGCAGTCTCAGATTCCCACTGTAAATCCAGCCACGTCCCGCACTCTATTACAGTCAGAAGAGAGGACGGCAGAGACATCCCTCTCCTGTGCAGACGCTCTCAAACCGAGGCCGTTCTGCTGTAAAGAGGCCTAAAGACACGCCACGCCGAATCCAACTCGATCTCCTGATACCTGAGGTCTATGTGTTGCTCGGTGTTTGTCCGAGAGTCGCTGTATGCAAACTCACGATTGAGGTGGGATCAGGACCTCTGTAGTTGTAAATGGACGAGGGCGCTACAGAAGTCGTGTTGAAATCAGAGCGGTCTGTGTGATATAATGACACCAGTTTAAGCGAAGGAATTGAAGTGAGGATACCAAAGACTCAAGGGAAAACGAGTCCAAATAGGGCTAATGGAGAGCAAAAATAAGTGCATTCGCAGCTGCCGAGGTAAACGTTGGGTTAGGGTTGCTCTGGGACTCTGAACAAACACAGTATGTATGTCACAAGACTTTTCACAGAACAAGGTTCTGGATCTGGAGATACTGTGAAACTATAATGCATCAATAATTCAGATACTTACACTGCTGATCCAGGACACACTCTTGTAGTCTTATTATCTTACACTCACTGAAAAAAAGTCACTGGGGCGGTACTTTTTTCAAAAGGCACACCTTTGTACCTAAAGAGTACGTTTTGAAAAGGTACCTCCCCAGTGACAGCTCTTGTACCTTTTTTTTTTCTGAGAGTGTACAGAAGTTTGTTCTTGAGTAGGATTATCTTGTTTTAATTATTAGGGCCCGAGCACCGATGGTGTGAGGACCCTCTTGTATCTGCTTCGTTTATTATTATTATTATTCTTCTTCTTCTTCTTCTTCTTCTCCAAAATGAATCGCATTTTTGAGGGCCTAAACATGCTCGAAAAGTCCTGAAACTTTGCACACACGCGTCAGACATGGTGAAAATTTAAGTCTGATATAGGTTTCAGAAGAGGGTGTGGCAAAATGGCTCGACAGCGCCACCTACCGTAAAAAAATCAACAGCCCTCGAGCTGTGTGTTTCACTACATGCACGAAAATTGGCACACATGTGTAAAGCATCAGTACCTACAAAAAAGACTCTTGGAGCAATATCCGAAACCCAACGAAGTTCGGTAATTTTTAATTTTATGAGCAAATTTTGCATCATTTTTGTCATTTGCATGCCTTGTATTTTAACGAACTCCTCCTAGAGATTTATTCAGATCAACACCAAATTTGGGTTGCCTAATCTAATGCGATGGTTTAAATTGCGAAGATCTTGAGTTTTCGTTTGAGGGGGCGTGTCCGTGGCGGCCTGACGAATTTCGATGATTCGCCATGGAAAAATGAAGTTGCTATAACTCAGACATAGAATGTCCAATCTGCCACAAACTTCATATGTTTGATAAGACTCCTGACCTGAACAGATTGATTTGCCCATATTCAGTTATAGTCATAGCGCCACCTACTGGCAACAGGAAGTGACTTATTTTACACTGTACAAACTACCCCGAGAAATTTTATGACATAATTTTTTTTTCAGTCACTCCTATTCTAAAGGCCTGTGCGATGTTAAATTGTGAAGATCTTGAGTTTTCGTTAAAGGGCGTGTCCATAGTGCCGTCACAAAGTTCGATGTCTCGCCATGGGAATAAAAGTTATTGTAACTCAGGCATAAAATGTCCGATCTTGCCCAAACTTCACATGTTGGATAAGAGTCCTGGCCTGAACAAATCTGAAGGCCAATATTCCATCGGGTGTGCAAAAATGCCTCGATAGCGCCACCTATACATTTCTCAACGGAGGGCGCCTCGAGCTACGTTTCACGTACATGTACAAAAATCGTACACACATGTAACACACCAATACCTACAAAAAAGTCTCTTGGTACGAAATTCGAATCCCAACAGGAAGTCAGTTATTTTGGAATTTTCTCTGCAAAATTTGTGTCGTTTTTGCCATTTTCAGGGGTTGTACTTCAACGAACTCCTCCTAGAGATTTATTCAGATCAACACCAAACTTTGCAAGTGTAATCTAAAGGCCTTTGCGATGTTAAATTGCGAAGATCTTGAGGTTTCGTTTAAGGGCGTGTCTGTGGCGGCCTTACAAATTTCGATGTTTCGCCATGAGAAAGGAAGTTGCTATAACTCAGACATACAATGTCCAATCTGCCCCAAACTTCACATGTTTGAGAAGACTCCTGACCTGAATATATCTACATGCCAATATTCAGATATCGCTATAGCGCCACCTGCTGGCAACAGGAAGTAACATGTTTTACGCCGTAACAAACTACTCCTAGAAATTGTATGACATTTTATAATTTTTTTTTTGGTCAGTCTAATCTAAAGACCTTTGCGATGTTAAATTGTGAACATCTTGAGGTTTCATTAAAGGGTGTGGCCATGGCGCCATGACAAAGTTCGATGTCTCGCCATGGGAATAGAAGTTATTGTAACTCAGGCATAAGATGTCCGATCTTCCCCAAACTTCACATGTTCGAAAAGAGTTCTTGGCCTGAACACATCTGAATGTCAATATTCCACTATAATCATAGCGCCACCTGCTGGCAAACAGGAAATGGCTTGTTTTTACACTATACTTAAACATGCAATGTCCAATCTGCACCAAACTTCAAATATTTGGAAAGAGTCATGGCCTGAAGATATCTAAAGGCCAATATTCAGTTATAGTCATAGCGCCACCTGTTGGCAATAGGACACAACATGCTTTATACTAACTCAAACATTCCATGTTCAATCTGCACTAAATTTCATGTGCTTTATAAAAGTGCTGAACTGAAGAAATGTACATGCCAAAATCCAGTTATAGTCATATTTCCCCACCAGCTGGCAGCAGGAAGATTGGCACATATAAATGACTTTGACATATTCCTCTTATATTTACGACATTAAACGCATATTTCTCGCCGTTCGCTGTTTTACAAAAGCCACCCGGTGGCGGTGAGCCCGGGTGCGAGGGCCCGTTCATCGCTGCTTGCAGCTTTAATGTTAAGATTATGTTTCCTGGCAAAATACAACATTATTTCAGACTTTTAGACATAATCTAATTATGATATCAGGATTCTGTGTTACTATATTGCGATGGGCTGAATCGTGACAGTTTAATACTCGTCTAAATGGGATTTCAGCTAATTTATTGGCTGCATGTCAAATTCCAATGAACGTCTTGCTGCAGGTTGTGACTCCAGCAGCAATTATACCTGCGTTTTCCAGGAATCGTCCGCGGTTGTCGATAGCAGTAACCCGATGCGGCGCATCCCAATGCGACGGCGTCCGTGATCTGGCAGTAGCACAGGTGAGGGCTGGAAGCACATCTTCCCACCGAGCTGCTCCCACAGACAGTCTGTTGTTTTCTCGTGTCCCGAAGCGGTGGGCTGCACAGATTGTCTTTGGACGAGTTTTAGCAGAACACCTTCGCTGTGTGCCGGTGCCTGCGGGGCAGAGCTTCAGCTGTTGGAATGAGAAGCCCTTCAATCTGTTTAATGATGCATTGGAAACGCTCGCTCCAGCACACACACACACACACAGCTCTCCTGTCCAACTCTCGAATGTGTGATTTGATAGCAGTATTTTTCTTAGATAAGAATCTTTGTTGACGATATTTAAACTGGGTCAGGACTAGCACTTGTCAGCTATCAGAACACATAACAGACTTGTTCAATAAAGCCACACGTTAACTCTGCTGCGCCCAACAGGCCACCAGCGGAACTGACTTTATAATGCACTCTATCCGCCACACATTCACATCCGAGGCTCTTAAAGTTATAGTTTTAAGCTCTTTGCAGTTTTAACTCTTTGCTGATAGTGCTGCTATTATAGTTACTATAGACATCCAATTGTTACCAATTCAGAGTCATTATTGAATTTTGATGATGACAGTGGTTGTGGGGAGCCGTTTGAGTCAGTTCATTAAGAGCTTCGTTAGTTAATGACAGTCTGTGTATGTTGTGGTGTTGACGTAAGTAGACAATTACAGTAAATATGATCTGTAATATGATAAATGATTGATAGTGGGTTGCTGATTTTTACAGTATTACGAACAGCAACATCTTCCCGTACACCTTTTGAGTTTATGGGGGGTTCGAGAGGGTCTGACCCCCATTCATGGCCCACAAAAGACATGTTGTTCACCTGAGGAGGTAACCATAGCAACGACAGACGGCTCCAGTGCTTTCAATTATAATCAGTATTGGACAGTATTGACAAAACAAAAGAGCTGCCATTATCTGTCTCTCCTTTTTTAATGGATTTACATAAATAAGCCTTTAGAAGTATTGTGGCTGTAATAATTAAACTTTTTTTTTTTTTTTCGGGGGTGAGGAGAGACGATTTGCGTGAAGACATTTTGTATGGATTGTACCACAAAATAAAAAATAAATAATTAATTAATTAATAATTAATAAGTGTTTATTTAAATTGTTTTTGTTTATCTTTCTATTGATTATTAAGCAGTTTTTCATTTTAGAATTTAAATAAATAAATAAACAATTTATTTTGGAAATTTATTTAAAGTTATTTTTTCATTTTAGAAAACAAATATATATATACTATATATATATATATATATATAGGATATATATATCTATATATATATATATATATATATATATATATATATATAAACATTTAGATAACTTAATATACCTTAATATAACTAATTCAATTACAGATTAGTAACAACGCTGGCGGCAAATAGACTCGTGCACAGAAGTAACATTCGCCGGATGATGTAACCATTACACTACACCGTTTCCTATACGATCAAAAATCGACAAAATATTTAATTTATACATGCTACTCAGGATACTTGAAAAAATATATATATATTGAAACACTTCAAATATATTACACAAAAACTTCGTCTAAAAGTCTCTAAAATAGCTACCGTTTGTGAAAAAAGATCGATCGTAGCGCGAAACGTTCGCGCCCTAAAATCACGGACGTACACGTTGTTATTTAACTTCCCTGGAAACGAAGGTCCTCTCGTGTAATTGGCGCGGTGATTATCGCTGAAACGAGACGAACGGTCGACAGCGTCTCTGAAGCCCCGCTCGCGTGACGTCACTCCCCTCTCCGTCCCTCTCCGGTGCCGCTCGAGCTCGAGCGCGCAGTCTCGCCGCACGCGCCTCCCGGACGGCACGCGCTCTCTCCTTCTCCCCGTGCGCTCCGCGATGAACACAGCCGCCGCGCGTCACACGCGCTCCAAGCTCGAGCAGGAGGTCGTATCCGCGCGTTAAACTCCGCGGCGCTCTGAAGAACTGACCCAGGAGCCCGGAGAGAGCGACGCTCGCGCTCCAGCCGATGCGCAGCGGCGTTTGGATTACCTCTGGATGTGAATAAACTCTCTTCAACTGAACTCACAGCACCACGGTGAGGATGATGAGGATGGTGAGCAGGTAAGACGCTTCACGCGCTCTCAACTCATTTTGGGCTTTTTGCAAGAAACGAATCACGCCAGAAGTGTGTGTGTGTGTGTGTGTGTGTGTGTGTGTGTGTGGCAGTATATAACAGTGCACAAGTGTGTGTGAGCGCATATGATGCATTTAAGAGCTTTATTTCACATTTTTGTGCTGAATGTGGTGATGTGGGCTTCTTTTGTGAGCTCAAACATTAAAGGACAGTGCATATGAGGCTTTCTGTGACTGCATGATGTTTTTGGCGTATAAATGAGCTTTTAAAGCCTCCTGTCGCTGCTGGATTAAGTGCTCATCATGTTCCTGATGTCAGATTACAGACGCGAGGCTGCGAGTGCTTTGACCAGGAGGATCAGACTCTGTCAGACTGAGGGTTTTCTTCATCACCGTGTCGTCGCTGAGGGTGCCGAGGCTTTTCCTCAGTAGTTTTGGGATGTTATCGTACCGCGCTCATGTAAAATAAAACCATTCCGTCTGTTTTCCATCTTGTTCTGTTTTGGTTTTGCCTCTTAAACATGTACCAGATTAACTTCGGATGAGCGTTCTGAGCAAAAGATGACACAGCAGCAGAAACCTCTGAACTCTGAGATAACGTTTGACACAGTCGCCTGTCTGTCTCGCTCTCTCTCTCTCTCTCTCTCTGTCTCTCTGCGTCTGTTTGCTCGCCTGTGTCCGCTAGGGGCCCCTGAAGTCCCCACACGAGCCGGAGGAAATGAATTGAGAGTTAATGTCATCAGGAGCGAGTGTAAAAGGGTTAAAGCGGCCGATAAAGGGGCGAGTCAGTGAGGGGATGAAAATGAGCTCAGAGTGCCCCCCGTGTGTGTGTGTGTGTGTGTGAGAGAGAGTGTGTGTGTGTGCGTGTGTGTGTGTGTTTTGCAGTCGATCAGCACTTACAGTCCATTGGCTCCAGATATCTCTGTTGCTGGTGTGTGTGTGTGTGTGTGTGTGTGTAGGAGTGTGTACAAATGTGTGTGTTTCATGCACACATGCCCAAATAATCAGTGCTTGCCACTGCAGTCCGACATCCCACAATTAACGCCGTGGAAACGCCTTCGATTTCCAATCCCGCTGCAGCTACCAGGCGAAAAACCTTTGCGACTGAAGACAAAATAATTTGCTGTTTGGAGCCGAGTTTGCGCTGACGCTGGGGTGAGGCTTTGGGGGCAGATATGACGCCCCAGACTCGCATATTTGGTTGAAATGTGATCCGGTCGAGCCCCCAACGGCTGGGGTGTGTGTGTGTGTGTGTGTCACTCACGGCATTGAAATGAAACGTTCTGCTGTTGGAAATTATAAGGAAGATCTGGAGTTGCAGAGTAATTTCTTCCAGAAGGCAGATATGCCGGTGTTTTCCAGTCCGTCAGTTGCGCGCTCAGGTTGTTTTTCCCACAGACTCTCGGTGACCTCTGCGGGAAGAGCGAGTTTGGCTGAGATGAAGGAAATTTTCCGGAGGTTCCTCGGACGCAGCGATGGCTGCGAGTCCCTCGATGACATTCCTGACATGATGGAAAAACAGATGGCAGAGGGGGAAAAGAGGAATGTTTTCAGAAGTCCATGACTAGATCTTCTGGAATGCCAATGTTTAAAAAAAATCCACATAAGAGAGAGAGCAAGAGAAAGAAATCTATAAAAGAAAAAAAAAAACACTCTGCAATTATGGGGCGCCGAGAAAACCAGTGGAGTGCCAGAGTTTCTGGGAATGAAGGCCTGGAATGACGTCGTCGTCTGTAATCTGCCAAACGATCACGGCCAAAAACCAGCGCTCACTTCCGGATGCAGAGCCGCTCGACTCACACCTTTAACCTGAGAAACTCTGTCTGTGGGCTTCAGAGCAAAATCATTTCACTCTAGGGCCTGACAGGCCTTTTTATCTTTTCCATCAAGTGATCGGTGAAAGGAGGCGCTCGACCTTCAGAGCACAAACTACTGAATGAACAGATTATTTTCTTAGAAGACTTGTGTTTTTATTGACCTTGTTACCAGAATACAGTTTTGTAGCAGTAAACATGAAATAAACAATGCTGCAAGAAACAAACCTGCAGCTGTATTTTAAATGAAGTCATAGACTTTTTTCAAAATATAGTTTTTTAAGTATAAAAATTGAATTAACAAAGACATAAATAAATAAATATTATACTTAAATATAAATTATAAGGTTTTATAAATATATTTAATTTTTGCTTTAAAAAAGTGGTAATAATGCAGTATAACAGGTTTAATAACTTTTTTTTTTCCTTTTAACAAAAAATAACTGAATATTTAAATACAATAAAGCAATACAGAAAAATATATAACGTTACACGTTTTACACAGATTAAAGTGTAAAAGAACTATAAAGACCCATAGGTATCACTTTACAATAAGAGCTCATTAGTTAACCTTCGTTAATGCATTAACATTCACAATAAACAATAGCTACATTTACTACAGAAGTTATTAATCTTTGTTAAAACAATACAAGTCTTAGTTCAGGTTAGCTCATTAAATAACACAGTTGCAACTTTCGATTTTAACAGCGTGTTATTAAATATCGGAATACCTAAGATTAATGAATGTTCAGAAGAATTTTTCATTGGCAGTTTATGTTAACTAAAATTAACTAATGTTAACTAATGAAGCCCTAATGTAAAGTGTGAACGAACAATAAAGAATCAAGACACCTTCAAACAATATCTAGGGCATGTTGTAGTCCAGATTAAAATGAAAAAAGAAAAGTTTGATAATGAATAGTCTATTAAGTCTAAATATTTTAGTATATGGCTCTGTGATGAACACCGTAGCGAATATACAAATCTGAAGGGCTATTTAAATCTATTTAAATACGTTTTAGAAAGTAGAGCAGCTACTTTATTTATGGGGTTTCCAGAGTAAGGCTTGCATTTTCTGCAGTATAGCGCCATCTGCTGTCAGAGAGTGAATGTGCGTTCATTCATAGCGTCTGTCACGTGTTCCTCCATGTGCTTCTCATGCGTGCTTGTTTACATCAGAGCCACGCATCTTTCAAGCAGCATACAGCAGTGTTGTGCATTTTGACCAGTTGATGGGGAAAGTATTCTTAAAATGCATCCAAAATTCTGAATAATTTGTAATGTATAATTATTCATGGTACTTAGAAGTGCCCACCATAACAATATCGTGCATATTCATCACGGCGATATATTGCATAACCAATACCGGCACATTGTCGGCATATATAATATATATATATATATTATAATATATATATATATATATATATATATATTTATAGCTGTGATGCAACTTTAGCTACTTTAGTATTCATTATCAAACTTTTCTTTTTTTAATTTTAATCTGGACTACAACATGCCCTAGATATTGTTTGAAAGAGTATTGATTTTATGTTCATTCACAATTTACATTAGGGCTCATTAGTTAACATTAGTTAATCTAATTTTTTAACATAAAATCATTGAAAAATTGTTATATATATATTAGTTGATGTATTGTTTAAGGAATTTGTGTAAATTTATTGGAAAATGTCTTTTTATATTTATGAAAGACTTTTTATACATATGATTATGTTTTGTTTTAAATGCTTATGAATTATGGCGATATATTGCATAATATCTATCTATCTATCTATATATATATATATAATTAAATTTAAATATTTAACAATTACAATGATTTAACAGCTAACTTCATGCAAGTTTTATTTCAGTGGGATTTCTAAAGACTGGACAGAAATATTGTGTATTATATTATAATATTAAACCCAACACAAACACACACACACACACACACACACACACACACACACACACACACACACACACACACACACACACACACACACACACAGTTCAGCAAATAAGAGAAACACATGAACGGCATTTTACTCATATTTCAGACTTTAATTCATTCATACAAACAGCTGTTTTCTTCTGTTCACTGTTTTTCTTTCACTGAAATTGTATTTATTCTTCATCATTTCTTGGTAACTGAGAGTTGCTGTGTGGAATTCATTTCTCTAAAGTTGTAAAGATATCCATACACCGATATTCTTCTGGCCATACAAAAATGAAGCGTTTACTTCACACAGGAATCCCATTATTACTGATGACGTCATGTTGGTCGGTTCATAATGGATCCTCCTCAGTGAAACTGCAGGTAGAGTGTATGGAGGCTTATTAGGGCTCCTATAAATCCTGTTCACTGGGAAAAGAGCCGATGAAAGAGACACAGTGTGACGGAGGAGAGAATGAAGGACAGTGAAGATCCAGCTGCTCGCGTTTGTGACGCTCACTTTCCAGTTCAGAGAGATCACAGCCAGCCACAGCATTTCAAAATCAGAAACAGACAGATTAAAGGACACGATTCTGGGCCTTTTCTTTCATCTTCTTCTCATTTGTTTTTTTTAAGAACTGCAGTCTCATGAGACACTGTGAAGGATGTAACATTGGCACCAGGGTTGCACGGTGGCTTACTGATTTGGAATAAAATGCAATTTTTTGAACCAATACTAACAAGTCATTTGTGATGGTTTTTTTATATGTCATTTTAACTCGGTTATGTCATTCATAAAGTGGACGTGGCTGATGCACTCATTTTCTGCATTTTGCATTTCCGTGGTAACTGCGTCTTCTCTGATTGGTGGATCTGTCTTGAGGATTATGGGTAGTGTAGTTCTTCAGCTGTACATCATCAGAGGTTTATATGTTATTGTTCAGAATCAGTTTCTCTTCCCGGAGTCGACTGCTGTGCTTCAGTTTGCTGTGTCTTTGTTTGTCGTTTACTGCTAGAAATTCCTCCCTTATCAGGCCTGAGCAGGTCAGGATGGACGGATGGTCGTCCTCCATCGATCTGTGTGTGTGGAACGGCTGCTGTGAGACAGATGAGAGCAGCTCTTATCGCCATCAGTGTGACGTTTCAGTGACTTACTGAAGACAGAACAGATACCGGCTCATGAGGGGCTCTGGATTGCTGCTGATTATTCTGTATTCTGTGGAGCTGGGGGTTTGTTTGTCTATAGACACTTCTGACCTTGTGGCTTTAGAAAGTAAACTGTGTTAAAACATGTACACACTTTTACTAGTTTAATTCATTTGTCCATTATTGTCCATTATGGGCAATAATGAACACAGCAAATCAGCGTATCTGAAGATCATGTGACACTGAAGACTGGAGTAATGATGTTAAAAATACAGCTGCGCATCACAGAAAAAAACAACAACAAAAAACATTTTAACAGATAGTTTGAAATTGTAGTATTTCTATGGGATGAAATTAGACTCAAAATGATTAATAGATGCACGCAAAATTATCCATGTACTGCATTAAGCGTTCCACAAATGCACATTTTAATCCCTACATGCACAAATTATGATAATTTAATACAAACTTTAACATGTGTATTCACAAATATGTCTCTATTTGAACCAAATGCTGCACATTAATGTAATTCTTAACTCTGCAGACACGGGTGAAGAGCATTTGTTTCAGTGTAGTGATGCACATTTGCAAATGTTTCAAATCGTGTACACGTTCATGAACTGCACTGGGCCTTGTTCGTTGGTAGTTTTGTGGTTGTGGGACGTGAAGTCTCAAAATCCAAATGAACCGAACAAGATCGACTCAAACTAGACGTCAATTAATGCACGCGTGTCACCTGATCCACATATGCATGGGTTCCTTTTGCATGATCAATTTATGATACATTAATGCAGAACAGAACATTTTTTATTCGCAAACATGTCTGTATTTTACAAATCGCTGCACAATCATTTAATCCCGAATCAAACTGAAAGGCATTTAGCAAGATACGTGTATAAAAATGTATGCAGTACATGGATAATTTTGTGTGCATCTATTAATCATTTTGAGTCTAATTTCATCCTATATATTTCTGTATTCTTGAAATAAATGCAGCCTTGGTGAGGAGAAAAAATTTCTTTTAAGAACTTTCTTTTGAAAGTCATGAACATTTCCAACACAAATTCCATCACATCTGAAAGGACAAATCATACAAACGTGTGCAAAATCTAAAAGTATAAATAGTTTTAAGCATAATTTTTATTTCATGATGAAATGTATATTTTAAGAAA
>NC_056578.1:44284567-44352067 GCF_018340385.1 Cyprinus carpio
GAAATATCAACCTTAGCATGGAGGAAAAAAAAGAAAAAGAAAAAACAGAACAAGAAAGACAGAGCTGTAATATTTATTCTGTCTCAGTATAAACACAGGCAAAGCCTGCAGCTGATATTGATTATTTGCATAACTGTTAATGAGGAACACAAACGGCAGAACGACCCCGAGCTTCATAAGAGACGTTCACTAAAGACTTTCCTCGTGCGGCGGCGTGTGAATGAATCGATGTGATTTTCAGTCAAGTCCGTCTCTCTCTCTCTGGATCAATGTCAGACAGATGAGTAACAAGAGGAGAAAAAACAGAGCCATTTTCTCGTTTATTTACAAATCGCCTGCCAACGTGGGTGACATGTGGTATTACTTATCTGTCAGATTTCTAGAGAGAGCGTTTGCTCCGCGTGCGAGTGTGATGGAAATTCACATTCAACAAAGAACCGGCTCATCGGGAACAGATACAAAACACACATAATGGAAGTGTCTTTCTCACTCTCCCAACAAAGGCTGCGGAGAACACGAGACGGGATCCGCTGATATCTGAACTATTAATTAATCACACAAATATTACACAGACTGGCGTCTCGCTGCTGAATGCATGCGTTTGCAGTCAGAATGAGCTCATAAAGGCCCGGCCGGAGCCAGAGATGCTATCGTGAACGGAAATAGCAAGCGTGTTTGTGCGTGTGACATCGGTCAGCGGGCGACGGGAGCGTGCCAGCTCTGACTTCCGCGCGTGAGCGAGTGCAGCCTGCCTCGCCTGTGTTTGTACCATAGTAATGGAGAGCTTTTACTGCTGAACGCTCTGTGAAGACATGCTTCTGTGAACCCTACATTTAAATGAGTTGCATTTAAAGAAACTGTTCCCAAGCAATAAAAGACATAATCTGATCATTAAAGAGATATGTTTAGTGAGTAAGCTCATTTGAATGGGGAGTTTGTGTGTGTGTGTGTGCGTGCGTGCGTGTGTGTGTTTAACATAGTGCTCAGCACTTATTGATTGCCAAGACGAAAGCTTATCAAGGCAAAACACTACTAAACTATTGTAACTAATAGATTTCAGCATACTTCCCCAGTTTATTAAATCACAGTACACTATTTTGTTTGTATTGCAAGTTTATTGCATAATATTGCAAATTGTGCATATATGCAGCAATTTGCATAAACTTTTCTGAACATTGGATAAAGTCAGGTTCAATATTCTTGTTTGATTTTGCTGACATATTAAAGGTTTTTACATTGTGTTTCTCTTTTTATCACTCCATAAATCAGAAAATACACATTTCCTCCATGTTTTTAGGGGAAAAAAATGTTTTTTAAATCAGTGTGAATGAAATATGATCAAACCTCGCAGTAAAATCCTTCACAATATAGAGAGGAATAAAACTCTAAGATTTTGTTTGTGTAAGTGCTGTCGAAGTGGAGAAAAAACTCTTTAAAAATACGGATTGGAATTGAAATCTACAGATGCCAATAGATACAGTGCAATAAAATAAACACTTCAGTGTGTGTTTTGTTTGTTTTCTTTCTTCTAGTCTGAAATAAGACATCTTATGGAGCAAAATAGACCTCGAAACTTGCCACCGCATAAAAAAAGTCCAAATCCAAAACAGTGTGCTCATGATTATTTGATTTGTCTTTTCTGTGTTCTGATGGATTGATTGCTCTCATGTGTGTGTCTCTCTGTAGGTTGTGAGAGCGTTGCAGGAGCGTTGTGAGCTGGCACACTCCGCGGGTGAGTCGTAACATCATGCCTGTGCCAAGCGTCCGTGTAGCGTTACCCTCCGTCCGACACTGTCTCCTGCTGCTCACCGCCTGCGCCCTGCTCTCCAGCGCCGAGTGTAAGTCTCTCCTTTATCTGCTGATGTAGACTCTCATCTGCTGCTCTCTGTTCCTCTTCACTCTGGACTACGGGTCAGATGTGCTGTGTTTGATAGTTTGATACTGAAAATCCCAAACCAAAACTAAACAAGATGTGCGATACAGGACTAACACAAGCACACACACACACACACACACACAATTACACAAACACACACACTCACACACACACTTACACACACACACACACACACACACACACACACACACACACACACACACACACACACACACACCCACACACCATGAACCATGTCTGAAAAAGATTTGAAATAAAGAATACATTAGAAAACTCTTCAATAGCTATATATATATGTATATTATTTACCAGTTTCATGAGAGGGGAGACGTGATGATAACATAACCACGACCTCCAACTTAACCCTGCCTCTAGCGTGATGTTTAACAAACACAAACAAATGGAACTAGCTCAGGTCACCTATGTGAAAAAGAAGTGCAATTGAGCATGATTTTAAAAAGAGTATTTATGGCAGAAATAATAGACTTTAAAAGAATATTCTTAAGTGTGAACTGAATGTAATGTTTTCAAATTTGATTGTTAATGCAATGTTCTATAAGGAAAATGTTCTATAGTTCGAATTTATATGAAATGCAATTAGCTCATCATTAAAGTGTTTTTGACCCACTTAAGTAGGACTTAAGAACATCTTTATCTTAATAATTTTATAATTCTATTGTTTTTTTGAAATATGATTAATGCACTGCTGGATGTACATCACATTTATGATAAACTAAAATAAGGACATTTCTATAGAAACTTGTGATGATGATGTAATTTAGTACATTTTAAATCTGTTAACTTAAAATTTAATATCAAATA
Source organism: Cyprinus carpio (assembly GCF_018340385.1). NCBI lineage: Eukaryota > Metazoa > Chordata > Actinopteri > Cypriniformes > Cyprinidae > Cyprinus > Cyprinus carpio. The sequence continues at coordinate 44,287,287 of NC_056578.1, forward strand.
ACACACTACAGTTAAAATGCTAATCAAGTTCTTTTATGTGCTTTAGTATTTTTTCAACACATCAAAATAAGTGTACTTTAAAACACCACAAAAGATTATTAAAGCTTAATGACTTTAAATTAACTTTTAAGTAAATATTTTAATTTGACATTATTTTAAAAGTGTACTTAAGTGTGTTTAGAAACACAGTCATGAAAATGTCTCTCTGTAAGTCACTTAAGTGGCATTTTATTGCATTAATATGAGCCTATATGATCAAAAATACAATATTTAAATAATCTTTTAAGGTTATAGTGCACTACTAAAAGTGCACTTACAGGACAGTTAAGTGCAGAGAGGATGTTTAACACAAACAAACACGTGACGTGTCACATGATCAGTCGTGTGGCGTGTTCTTTGTGTATCATCATTGTTCTGCTGTTGTGATTTTGAGGTTTCATTTCTTTGGTGTGTTATGAAGATGATTGTTAGATGGATATTTTGCATATGGCTGCCAGGCAGGTTGTTATTTGCATTTTGTGCAGGATCTGTCAAATCCACATGTGGCTAATTTGCATGTATGGTAATTTCTTTGAAATGGCGAGCCGTCCATCAGCGTTCAGTGTGTGATATCTGTGAGTTTATACAGTATGTGTTCAGGATCTCTATGTGGTCACATGTGTGATGGTGTTTAATTTTAGCACTCTGTAAGTTTTGCTGTTGTAGTAAAATCTTGTCAGCTCGTTTGCAGCTTCAGGCTTTAATTAGTGCTGCGCTGTTCCGGAGCGGATGGGAAAATGACAGGAACAATCAGGAACCATCATAGAGAGAGAGAGAGTCTAGAGCTTTCCAAACCTACGGATCGACCCACTGAGATGATGGGAAAAAGAGCCGCCCAATATGGAGGATAAAGTTCAATCAAATTAAATGTTCTGTTTAACCCAAAAATAGTGTGCTAAATTCAGAATCACGCTGCTTAGAGCGATCGTAAGCGTTTGAGTGTAGGCGTCAGCTGAGGGTGTGACTCTGTCTGCTGTACAATTACAGTCAAACACAAGTGAGAATAATAAAATCACAAACTATATCTGTGTCTGAGAGAGACTTTCATGAGTTCATTCCAGTCGTGTCTCACATGATTAATCATGGCTAAAAAGTCTATCCACCAACAATTGATCATCAACCATTAAACCACTGATTTCCTAGTTCATATTTCACTCATTGTCATTCCTCAGTAAGTCTAACAGTCCAAAAAGATTGTCAGCTGTTTACATCTATTCTTGTACGCAAATCAGAACGTATGCACTTTTTATAGCTTTTTCTAACAATGTGGAATTAAAAAAGGCGTCATGTTCAGATGACTTTTATGGAGGATGTAATGATATTTCAGGCTGAAGTTAAAAACGCTGAAGTCAAGTTTATGTTCAAGTATTGGTTTTTTTTTTTGTTTTGTTTTTTGTGTGTGTGTGTGTGTGTGTTTGTTGTTGTTGTGGTTATGAACAAACCACACATCACAACCACTGTTGGATTTATTTATTTATTTATTTATTTATTTATTTATTTATTTATGTTTTGCGGTAATTATTAAATGACTACTGAGCTAAAATCTATTCAGCAGAACAACCTTCAGTGTGCTGTCAGAAGCATAATGAGTCACTTCAGGATCAAAATAAACACTGATTATGGGAAAAAATAAACATATCAAATGTACATTTACTGTATTTTAAGTCTTCATGTTTGTGAAAGGTTTGTATTTACTTTGCCAACTGGTCTAGGTTTATATATTTTAGAATACCGGTATATAGTTTCTTTTGAATTATTATTTTAATTCTTAAAATGTTTTAATTATAATTAAAGAAAATATATTAAAGAAATAATAATAAAAATACAATTAAAAATTTTCTATATCACGACCCCTATTCTCTTTCTTTAGAATCTTTAGATGCAATCAGAGGTTTTTGTTCACACTCATGCTAATGATCTCTAAAATGACTGTTTTCTGATTATAGTCAGATATAAAAATACTTGTAAGTGGAAACAGCTCATCAGAAAAAGGAAGGCTGACATTAATAGAGAGCGAGAGAGACAGACGGACAGACAGTCAGAGGGCAGTGTTTTCACTCGCACTCGTGTTTGTCATGCCCACAAGCTTTGCACAGCGGCAGCTGTTTAGAGTCTGCTGTTTCACACACACACACACACACACACACAGTGCGAGTGTGTTCAGTGTGGCCGTCACATTGATGACTTTGCAGTTAATGAAACTGAACGGCTTTTGTCCGATTGCATTATGGGATTGTTCCACACACACACAGAAGAGCAGAAGCAGTTTTTCCCCATCGCCACGGTTCTTTTTACCATCTCTGTCAGATGTGATGTAGGACGGCATTTGACAATTCTCAAGGGGGTGTCACCCAAATCTAGTAATTATCACCTGCATGCAAATTAATTGTCCACTCTGCATGCTAGATTATGAATATTCATGTTGCATATGAGTGCAGCTAATTAGTGTAGAACAGAGTGCAAATCAACAACACTTGTAAGAACACACACACACATCACTCTCTCGTTGCATATTGGTTTAATACTGTATTTTAAATATTTGCGTAGAAAGAGAGAAAAGTGAGATATTTTGCATGTAAATGAGCTGAAATGAAAGTAGGAAGTAGAAAATTCCTGTTATTTATTTGCCCTTCTAAACCTTTCTTTCTTCTGTAGAGCTAAAGGAAATATTATAAATAATGTATCAGTCACTCTTCTCCTTTTACTTGCAATGGATGTGAACTGAAAGTCCTAAAAAATAGACCTGAAAGCACCACTGCTCCATCAATCATCATTCTCTCATAAACTCCCAAAGGCAGTGGAAATACAGATTTTCAGTAAATAACAGATTGAATTTCTACCCTTTTCTCATGTTGTTTTATAATGGAATATGGAATGCAGTCTTATGAAGTCGTATAGAACACTGTTAGAATTTACTTTATTATTTTTATGCAGTTCCCATTCACTAAATGGAAAAGAGTGGCCGATACATTCTTCAAAACCTCTCAATTTTAGACGTGAGGAAAAATAAATGGTGACTGTTTTTTGTTTTTGGGTGAACTAAATCTTAATGTGTTGGTTTTGGTTTGGTATTTTTATATTTTGTTGGTGGTGGTACCTTCAACAAACAACAAACCTCTCACCAAAAATAAATAAATAAATGAAATAATAAAATGGATCAATGGGTCAATGAGTGAGGGTGTTTGTGTGTTTATTTGAGATTTTACACTTCCTGAACTACCGCCGCTGATTATGGGATTTAATTGGCTGAATTATTCACCAAGTCAGCCGTGACCATTTGGGCGGAGCAGGAAGCATTTTCACTATTACATCCCATAAGGGGGTCGTCATCGCGATCGCTGAAAAAACACACACTCTTCGTTTATACTCCATTTGTACCAAATACAAGATGTATTGATCAAACAATAATTAAATTGCCCTCTCTCCATTTGATATAGATTTATAATCGCAGTGTAAATACTCTGATGACATTTCAGCACGGCGAACTCAATACTGCTCACAAAAACGCGATAATCACTGCACGAGACATTCTTCATCTGTGACATCACAATAAGAGATGGCCAGTCATGTGACTTGAGTGTTTGAAGGCTTTTTAAGTGGTTCGGTTTAGAGGCTCATTACTCATATTGAGGCACAGACCTCAGATGTCAGATGTTACCTGGTAAACACGGATCTCTCTAGAACCGCATCTAGATTTCCTAGAAGCCAAACTCTGATGAACCAAACAGTGCCATTCCTCAAGTTAGTGCCTTCAGCTCGGTTTCAGATGACACCCTCAGCTGCTGGTCTGTTGGGTTGTAGTCTGCTGTAGGGGTCGTACAGACTATACAATTAGTTGTGCCACTAGTCATCATGCTGGGTCTGAGAATCACATGACTTGCACAAGGAAACGGCGTCCTGATGGAGTTGCATGTTACATCACAGTTGCATTAATGCATTTGGGAGACACCTTTTCCCAAAGTGACTTAAAATGCCTTCAAGGTAAAACTTAGTCAGTATGTGTTTGAATTTTGTCAAACTATGTAAGTCCTAGATCTCTGTGAGGTCCACACTAGTGCATTGAGAATGCACAAAGGGGGCGCTCAAGAGCACCCTTCAGAATGATAAAATGACAAACGGGACTCCCTGTGGTCTCACGAGCCCCACCGACATTCATCATTGTAGGCCACGACACCGCAAGTCCACTGTGATTTGAGGAGAGTTGATTCTTCAGACTAATGGGAACATATCTAGAGTCATGAAGTAGATTTTCCAACCCGTGTGGTGGACGGCACACACACACACACACACACACACTCCCTTCTGGCAGCCCTGATGAGTATGTGTGTGTGTGTGTGTGTCCCACTGTGCCACCTCACACAGTCACTTCCCCTCGCCATCTGTGAAACTCCTCTCAGCGAAACCAACGCCATTCTTCTGTGTGTGCGGAGCCAGTGTTTTCCTCCGTCTTTACGTTATACATGGGAAGAGGTTTGTGTGTCTAAACAGACAGGATGAGGCTCATCCGTTAGAGAAACGGGGGAGAGAGAGACAGGGAGAGTGTCAGCATGATAAATGGCATAAATCTAACTGTGAAGACTGTAGGCTAAGAAAAAAAAAAGACGACAGCGCTAGAGAGGAAAAGAAAATGAGGGTAATAATGAAATGGAAGCCGATTCTTCATCTCCTCTCTTTGTGTCCAGTCTTTTGTTGTTGTTGTTCTTCTTCTTCCGTCCCCAACAAGGGAGAGACAACACCACTTGATCTGAAGGGAGGGCCTGTACTATGAGGAAGTGTGAAATTGGATGTGTTCCATTCAGAGGTGATCATGCCTATGCCTTATTCCCTCTACAGGCTACTTGGGAAAAAAGCCTAAAGAACTTTGGTTATCATTTCAAAAAGGCAATGCTAATGTTCTTCAGTTGTTAAAACACCTTTCTTTCCTTTATTAGGATAACAGATCAAAATAAATGACAGTATAATAACACCATCAACTGGACCTCTACAGAAGCTCATCTGGTGATGTGTGTGTGTGTGAGCTCCATATGGCTGACGATCAGCTAATGAGAATCTCTGGGGAGCGACAGCTCACAGGATCTGAGCGATGATCTTTACTCTGAGCACCAGCGTTTTAACACCAGATGATGACCTTCGATAGGAACAACATCATCTACTCGTGCGATTTGATACATGGGGCGACTACGCCAACATCCATTATCGCCAGATTCTCATCAACAACTGTGGCCCCGTGCCTGACCAGCTCGGCCATGAGGAGAGGCGCACGATGGCCAGAGAGAGACAGACAAACATTTCAGAAATGTTTCAGGTGCCGCTGGTTTAATTTGAGTTACAAACCTTGGCAAACCTTGTGCAGGCTTAGAGCTTCTGATGCAGTGTGAAAAGTCTTGGGAGTGAAGTGCCCATCAGTTGAACCCTACAAATGATTTAATTTCAAAGGGCCCTTTGAAGTAGTTATGTTTGAGTACTTCTGTTGGGAATGGTTGTTTCTTTTCGAAGTGCCCTGGGAAGGTATCGTCTATGCCGTTTGGAACACACTGACTTCAGCCTCACACAATCGTTTGACTGTGTATGTTTATTTCTGGCAAATTCTTTTATTTAACACACACGGCTGGGCACTTAACGAGGAGAAGACCTTTTCATGTCAGATGGGCTTGTATCATCGGACTATCCCAGCATCCTTTAGCAGGTCACATGGTCAGTTCCAATAAAGGCCCTGGAACAAAAGACAAGTGAAATCATCAGCATTCCTTTCTCTCTCAGAGAGCAGGAATGAATAGAAAGGAGAAAAAGAGAAATCAATAATTAATTATGTCTATTTCTAAAGCATCTATTCATAGTTATCTGCATCCTAACCAAAGCACATTTTCCATTTCATGCAAAAGGAGTACATTGCTGTTTGTTTTAAAAGGTGCCATTTTTACAACCAATTCATCTTCTTAGGAGGACCCTGCTCTCTGTCACTGACTCTCATCAAACAACCACGGGGTACCTCAGGGTTTGGTCCTTGGCCCCCTTCTGTTCTTCATTTACTAGGGATGTGTGCGACGACTAATTTGACTGTCGTTTAAACAGAAGTTTTGTATCCAACTACTTGACTAGTCTAAAAGCAAGAAACCCCCAAAAGATGGTAAGAAAAAAAAAAAGTTGTGCGTGCGTGTATATAATAGCCTACATTTGAAATAATCTATGAATCACACTGACAAATCCCTCAATGAATTCCGCTAAACATAGGTCACAATTATGCCGTACTCTTGCCTTGCGTTATCATCATTTAATTTTAGGCAGTCGTTAAGAAGAAAAAATAGAAGAGAACACACTCAAAGTCAGCCGATGCTTATTTATTGAAATCAGATGGGGAAATTCAGAACAATGAAAAAATCAATCAATAGCCTGACAGAATTCTTCATCTTCATAATGTTACCAACATATTAAAACACAAGACAAAAACAACAGGGAATTTTAACAAGGAATAGCATTAAAATGGCTTTTAAAAATATACTTCGTCATGTAGGCTATATTATCTAAAAACAAAACAAAACAAACAAAAATAAAGACAGGACCTGAGGCGATTAGGGTTTCCATCCAAAGTTGCAAATTTAACTTACGCGCAAAATTGGAGTATCACATAAAACATTTGCGAACAAGCACTCTTTCCATCCAATGCATCAAAGAGAACAAAATCGTCACTTCCTGTTAAACTGGCAATAAATATCAGTAAGAAAACTGGGAGAACTGAATATAATAATTTTCATATATGATAAATTACTTACGCCTCAGAGCGAGCAGTCGAAATGTAATAAATGATGTCATTGCTTTCGGAGGCGGATGCATGCTGCTGTTTGGGAACGCAGTAGTGTAAGACATTATACAGAAATACTTAGATGACAGACTTTGCTCAGGCTTTTCAGAATGACCATAACAACATTTCAGATGCTGTGGAACGAGATCATGCAGTCTGCTGCTAGTCAAGTTATCCCGCCTCATGGCGCAAAGTTAAATATTTTTTATATGCGCTTAGAGGAATTTATTCACAAAATGCATTTCCATCTCCCATTATTTGCATTAATCCTTTTTCGCACAAGTCAAAAACAACCTCAAGTGAGCGTAAAAACTTTTTTGCAAATTAAGGGATTTTTATTTGAAATTTGGCTTTCCATCACTAGTTTCTCATTCGATACTTCAAAATGCACATTAAAACAGGGTGATGGAAACATATTCCTGCACTTGAAAAAATGTAGAGATAACGAAAAGCAAGCCAACAGAATTTGGAAAGCGCCTGGACATCACGCAGCACCACCGAAGTGGGTCTTCGAGGAATAGACGGCGTGGATGGGATCGCCGCGGCGGCGGGCTGTAGTGATTGACATTAGCTGGCTTTGGCTAGTCTCTAAGCTAACGCCCATGTGCCTGAAATGAATATGATTATGCATCGCTCCAGTAGAGTTATTGTAAGCCAGTTTGACATTACACAGTTCACACAAAACTTTTCAGTTTCTTTCAAATTCAAAATAATCCCACACCTTGCTCGTCTTCCGCGTGGTCATTTTTGAGCTCGCCACAACTGTCACGAAGAAAACTCATGCGAGGCATGAGATAAAAATGTAGTTTATGTCCCGAAACATTTTTAAAAAATAATGTATTATTTTTCAAATGTTTTATTTTAACTTGTTATTTAAAATGTTTTAAACGTAACAATGGGAATTTTATAGTGACATAAAATGATGGTAATTTGAATGATAATTAAGGTTTTTTTTTTTTTTTTTTTTTTTTTTCTTGTGTTGTTGTCTGTTTTTTTTTTTTTTTTTTTTTTTTTTCATCCCTACCATTTACACAACCTCACTGGGCACAGTCATAAAGGTGCACTTCTTGTCCTATTCCTGCTGTGCAACGACACCTGTTATTTCAGCCTTACAACCCCACAATTCCAGCTTATATATGTAACATCACCTCAGTCTGGAAGAAGCATCACTACCTTCTGCTTAACCTTGTGTTTCCAGCCAGCCCTCCAGTCAGCCACAATGTCGCCATACAGCAAGGCTAAACAGTTAAACTTCCTTGGCCACATCTCAATGACAGTTTAGTCATACAGTGTCATGCTCTATAACATCAGAGCCAATACTGGACTACTGCATTGCTCTGTTGCTGCAGTTAAGCCTCTACATACAGTATAATCCAGAACACGATGGTGCATCCAGTCTTCAACCAACCCAAGATGCCACATGTCAGTCATCACTTGGTCTCACTCAACTGGCTAACTGTAGCAGCCCACAATATATTTGAGGCTCTGTCAGTGGCATTGAGGACCCTTCCACTTCACAGACCTGTACCAGTCAGTGAGCAAGCAACGCCTGGTGCTTACTAGAACCTTCGAGTTTACTATTCCTCCTGACACCTTTCACTGGTGACAGTCTGTCGCTGGGTTTATATGTACACTCATTCAAGTTGTACTGTAATGGATTTAAATGGATCTGTTTGTAGAACAGAAACCAAGCCCTGATGAGGTCTAAATGATCAAAGGTGTTGCATTGCTCGTGAATGTAAGAATTTGTTGACCAATGAGAGTTTCAGACAAATGGGTTTAGTTGTGTTTCCAGAAATCCACTTCACAGTAATTTTCTCTTGATTTCTTACTCACCTGGCTCTTTGCACATCCCAAACTATCTTCCAAATGCTCCATCTGAACATCCTGCAAATTAATATACAGTTCCAAGTAACTTACTATTGACTTATTAAAGGACAGTTCTCCTGGAGTAACAAGGGGTGATGGTTCATGATTAAATCAAAAAAAAAAAAAACAGAAACCTTCCATTTACCAGCCTTGAGCTTTAGACAGCTTTAGAAAGGGTGCATGTTTTTCTACAGGAGAATTGCACTTTGTTCCCGTCAGAATACGTACACATTGTCCTTGATCCCGTGGTCAGCTGTTGAGGTAAATATTAGTTAGGAGAGAGCTAGTTTACTCTTGTGGGATAACCATGAACCATCACACACACACTCAAGGCCAGATCCTCAGGCTAAACACATACACACACACTGTCACAGAATAAAATATGAGGTTGTTCTGATATTGTCAGAGGTGTTGATGACACCTGTACATGAAAGATAGACAAATCTGCTCTGACCCATATCCGTGTCATCTGCCTGAACGTTTTCAAAAAGGTTTTTGTTATTGAACCACCAATAAGTAAAGATGGAAACACGAATGTCAGACTGTAAAGGTGGCCGGAGGCGTTCGTCAAACCTCGACTCGAGCCCGGACCTGCGGGGGCTGGGAAGTGACAGTCGCTGTTGCCTGGGGAACCAGGTGATGTCCGTGACCCCCTGCGTGAATCAGAGTCCAGAATCCTTCCGTTAGAGGATACTTTTGGTCCACATCTTACCCGATCTCGGTCGGCTGATGACTGTGTAGAAATACATTCACTCATTGGCACAACTGGCTGAACGGCACTTGAAATCTTCTCCTAGTGTCTTTCATTTGAAAACAGTGTTGTGTATGTGCTCAGAAAGACAGCTGTGTGTGACTCTGTCAGGTGTGTGTGGGCCGGTCACCTCTGGCAGGGCAGATTTTATGTTGTTGTGGCCGTTATAAAGTCGCTGTGCTGTGAAAATGGTTTGAAACTTTCTCATAGACCACCATTAAATTAATGCTGTGTGAAAGGTCAGGCTGCTCTCACACAAGTCTGTATGTGTGCTAGAAGCCAGATATGTAGTCTTTAGGACCAACTGGAATATATAGCAATGCCAAAAAATAAAAATAGTGAAACAATGACATCACACTGAAACAATGACTGAATACCACTGCATTAAATATCCAAATATCAAAGAAAGTGGCATTTATTTGAGGCCTTTCCTATTATTATTATTTGAAAAATTAGAAACACTTTTTTTGTTTTCAAAATCACAAAAATAAGAGCTTTAAATTGCCTTTATGTGCCAAATATTGTAAACCAATGTAGATCACGGGTCACAGGCTCAGACGCACCTGAGTGTGAGGTGAGTGGTAACAGGTGTGTTAGTGCGTGACACCTGCGCTGGTCCTGATACTCCCGTGTTACTCAATCTTGTTTAACTTGTTCAGGTTAAACAGCTGTAATGTGCATATGTGACTATCGGAAATGTCATGAAAAGTGTTGTTTGTAAAACACACTAGTGTGTGTGTGTGTGTGTGGTAAAGTGTTGTCTATTTTAAACTGCTGTTATGGAGGTAAAGTGTCCCCACAAACCCTGAAACTCAACCAGATCAGAAACAGGCAACATTATTTTATTTTATTTTATTTTATTTTATTTTATTTTATTTTATTTTATTTTATTTTATTTTATTATTTTATTTTATTTTATTCTATTTTATTTTATTATAATGATGATGATTATTATTATTAGATTTAGCAATACTTTACATTTTATTTTAGTTTATTTTTTTATATTTTATATAATTTATTTTAATTTTTATTTTAGCATACTTTATTTTACATTATTTTTTTTTTTTTTTTATTATTATTATTATTATTATTAGATTTAGCATACATTACATCTTATTTTAGTTTATTTTTATTTATTTTTTTTATATTTTAGTTTAGTTTATTTCCAACCTTGTTACTGGACAAATACATTTTTTTTGCAATACAATAACAATAACTTTGACGCTGTTGAATGATTGAGCTTGATGAATGAAGTCAACGGGTGTAAAATTGAGTTAAATGGTGTGAGGTTATTTACTTCTTCCCACAAACAGACATCTGATGTTTAAAACTGCAGCTTCCTGCGATGCTAATATGGTGTTAGATATCTAATGATTCTCACAAGCAAAGACAGGAGGTTTGTATTTGTGATTTTGGGAGGTTAACGGCGTATTTAAGGCGCAAGTTTTTTTTTTTTGAGAGACACTTGTTTGACAGACTCTAATCATGAAAGCGTCTCTGACAGACAGCGAATACAAGCCGCTCACGCAGGAGAAATCGAACGTGTCACCCGCTTCTGAAGACGAGAAAAGACACAAATGTCTTCTGATGGACTGAGAGACTGAACTGTTTCTGTACTCATGAAACGCCCAGATGATCTACTGCATCTTCACAGCAGAGCTCACCGCACAACACACACCATAATCCCATAATGCAGTGCGCACGTGTCTGTTTCCAGTGTGATGAATGAAGCGGAAGTCATGCAGCAGCACTGGTGTCATATTCTGCAGTGTCCTGCTCAAATAACCAGAATCAGAAGCACAGCTGATAACACTGTCTGTCCGTTTGTCACGCTGGAAACAGAGGTGCTGTAATCACAATAAAACTGCGTGATGTGGTTCATGCGCTGCATGTTTCAGAGTGAAGCGCAGCACTGTGTTCATTTACACGCCAGCGGTTTGAGTCACATTCGACGAACATCAAGTGTCAAACATTTTCCCAAACTTGTAATGAGAATGATTTATAAACCAGCAGTTATCATTATTATTATTATATTTTTCTTAAATACTTATTTTGAAGTGACATATTACTATAGAAAATGTTTCCCGTTTTGCTTAATATTTTTATTTTAGCAATTATAATATTATTAGTATTAACAAAGCAGAAATAATATAATTGTAATTTTACAGTTGTACTGTAAAATAAATTTGGTTATTACTTATTTTGAAGGGAGATATTACAGTAGTAATATTTCTTATTTCTTTTTTTATTTTAGTAATAATAATAATAAGAATAACAAAAATATATATTAGCATTGTAATTTTAAAGTTTTACTGTAAAGTAAAATTATTATTTTATGTTTTTTGGAGTGAAACATTACATTAGTAAAAATTAGCTTGATATTTATAATAATAATAATAATACTAAAATTATTTTACAGTACAACACTTACAGTTATTAATATTATTATAAATTTTGGCCAAATTGTGCAGCCCTAAAAACAAGCATGGCAAACTTGGAGATTTTTTATTTTATTGCAATTTAAAGTACTTATTTTTATTAATATTATTTTATAACCCTCTCCAAGAGGAGAATACAAATGCCTTCACATTGGAGAAAGAATGGCCCTGTCCCAAATCACACCCTAAACCCTTGCGGTCCACACTTTCCTGACGTAATGCCGCTTTGACTGTCGGGTAGAAGTAGCCTCGCGGGTGCATTAGTGGCTGTAAAGCTAAAATGACGAATGGGACACTCTACAGTCTCGTGGATTTAACGGACACATACCTGCGGCGGCCATTGTAAGTCCACAAGACCGCAAGTGCACATGAAGTGTGCCATTGGGGACAGTCTGCCTCACTAATATGACTTTTTAGTCTGTGAGTTCATTGCGTTTGCATCGTTCGGGTCGAACCAAGTCTGAAAACAGCTGTAAAGAGCTTCTTCATCGACTTAAACACACGTGTGCTGGCGTCTCTCAGTGTTCCCGTGTGTTTGGGTGCTGGAGTGCAGAGATTGGGAGCAGATTCACTGACAGCCGCACTTTTGATGTGTTATTCTGCGGCGGGCGGCGTGTGTACAGATAACTGTATGACACCCGTCCTGACAGCCGCACCAGATACGATTTTACGTATTTACATGCTGAGAAACTGCGCTTTGAAGTACAGAGAGCAAGAAAGAGAGAGAGAGAGAGAGAGAGAGAGAGAGAGAGAGAGAGAGAGAGAGAGAGAGAGAGGCGGTGGGTGTTGGCAGCGACGGCAGATATTTTGGACGGCTCAGTAAAATCCCTCTGGTCACGGCGGTGACACCCCGCTCACAGATCCAATTATAGACAGGGACTATGGGATACATATGTCACATCCTGTATTAACTGGCCACCTCGAGCACGCGAAGCTCTCTAACTAGGGAGCAAGTGCTCAACGCCATGATCCTCCAGAGATCTGACACCGTTCTTATTGCTAACTGAAACTTATAAAAAATGGTTTCATTAAATTAAATATAGTATAAATGTTAGATGAAAAACTTCACCTAAATGAATATTGGATACTAACATTACTAAAACACAAATTAAACCTATATAGAAATATTTTAAAAACAAAGACTAATAAAAAATGCCCAAAACACATAACATTATTAAAATTAAAACAAAATATTAATTGAAAATAATAATAAATAACATAACAGTATAATAACAAATAATTCTAAAATAACACTGACACTATGTTTAAACATCTATAACTAGTTGACTGGTCAGTTGTGCTTAGTCAAACATTGTGACCCATCGCTAGACACCAATGTATATGAAAGTCTCTTCTGCTCACCAAAGCTGCATTTATTTGAGCAAAAATACAGAATAAATAAATAAATATTATTACAGTTTAAAACATCTGTTTTCTATGTGAATCTCTGTTAAAGTGTAATGTATTTCTGTGATGTGCAGCTGTATTTTCAGCATCATTACTCCAGTCTTCAGTGTCACATGATCTTCAGAAATCATTCTAATATGAAGAAACATTTCTGATTATTATCAATGTTGAAAACAATTGAGCTGCACAATATTTTTGTGGAAACTGTGATACATTTTATTTTTTCAGGATTCACAAAAGAACAGCATTTTTTTGCAACATAAATCATTTGTAACATTATAAATGCATTTACTGTCAATTTTACATAATTTAATGTGTCCTTGCTGAATTAAGTATTGATTTCTTTCATTCTTACTGCATGGAAGTGTCTGTATGCACTCAAGATCCCGCCCCCAGTTTCATCTGATTGGTCAGTTTGTTTTAAACAGATCCCCTGCAGTGCATTGCATGTGTTTCTTACATTAGTGAGGTGGACTTGTTCATACATGGCATTTAAATCATGTATAATAATGTTACAGGACAAATATTCATTACACTGTTTTTACCTCATTTGGATCTTGGTGAGCAATCATTTTGGACTCTGGGATTCATTACCATCTGCTCTATTAATGACACTTTATAAACAGCGCAACTCTTAAAATAAATGCTGTTTCTGATCTCATGGCTCCTTCATCCCTAACTAACATGAACTTCTGGGAAAATGAAAATGTTGTTTACAGTGTTTGGCATGTTGGTAATGACAGCCATATTTGGCACAGTCATGCTTTTTTTGTAGCTAACAGAGAAACAAATCAATCAATAAATAGTATGCGTATATACATATACATGCATAAATAGTATCTCCTGTCCCTGTGTTGAGAGAAGAGTGAGTTCAGAGGAAGATTATTAATTTCACTTTTGGTGTGAAAAGGCCTTTACATTTGCCAAAAATATAACTTTTGGGATTTTTGTTATTAAAAAACAAATCCAGCCCTGTGACAAAAAGTAAGGTAATGCATTACTTTCCATAAAGAGTTACTAAGTAACACAATGTTTTTTTTTTTTTTTTTTTTTTTTTAGGGAGTAATACAATATTGTAATGCATCACTTTTAGAAGTAGATTTCCCCAACACTGTTAGTGGACTCTGAAATTCATGAGCGTGTTCATGGGATTATCCTCACATCTTCGCTCTGTTCATTGGATTGCATTTCTTCTTTCATTGACTGCTGTGTTGTGTAACATGTCTCTGTTCAATAATCTGTCTGAATCAGTTGTGTAACCACATCCCTTCTGCTTTCTCTCTTTCAGCGCCACCTAAGTTCTTACGAACCCCGAACGATCAGACAGGCGTCCAGGGCGGCGTCGCCTCCTTCATCTGCCAGGCTACAGGCGACCCGCAGCCCAAGATTGTATGGAACAAGAAGGGGAAGAGAGTGAGCACTTCATCTAGGTTTTGAGGTATTAGGTCTATTGTTCTGATGTAAAATGCTCGACAAGTGAATGCTAACAATAGTCACGCCCATTAGCCACTCCCACTCATTAGCATATCCTCCCAGCACTAACATGCATAATTACCCATGGCCGGATTCACAAAATTCTTTAGGGAAAAAAAAAAGTTAAGAAAGTTCATAAGTTCTTAATAAATTCTAAGATGTTCGTTATAAAGTTCCTACATGTAAGTGTGGTAAAAAAAAAAAAAAAAAAAAAAAAAAAAAAACAGAGTTTGGTTATCTGGAAAAGCACATACAATATTTCCGTCGCTACTTCCAGCTTCCAGCTCTCAGTGTCACATTTTCATTGAGAGTTAATGATAATTATTTTAAATGAGCCTGTCTTAAGATGGATCAGTCTGTTGCATTTGTTGCACTTGTTAATTTTCTTGATTTCTAAAAGAACTAAAACTTAAACTGAAATAAAAATCTGTCAAACTGTAGACATATTTGTTGGAAAAATTACTATAAAAAATGACAAAAATACAAAAAATACATCAATAAATAAACACAAAAATCTGAAAATGTAATCTAAAATCTGAAAATGATATTGTTTCTAAATTCAAAATGGACACTACATAAATAATAATTATTATTTTATTATTATAATTATTTTGAAAATTTATATAATTTCATTGTTTATATATATAGGAGATTTTTGATTATGGTAATATTTTTTGTAATATCAATGATGGATCAGATGCTTTCGTCAAACATACGCTTTGCATTTCTGAAATGCACTTGTTCCCAGAAGTTTTTTTTGTTCTTGTGTTGAGCATCTCATTTGCTTCTCAGTGCATGTTCTGCAGTCTCACGCGGCTCAGCCCTGTTTGTTTATTTATCTGTTTTTGGATCGCCATCTCAGCCCAGCATGATGAACAAATGCATCACAGCTGAACACTGATAAGATTTTTATTAATTTCAGCGTCATCTTGCCGCACAAACATCTTCATCTTCTGTTCGCTAACACTTAGCGGCGGCTAATCTACGGATGCATATCAGCTGATATGGCACCTTTTTGCCTGCAGGAACAAAATCTTATCAGTGTTCCTCACATGCTACACAGCACTAACAGCCACTAATATGCTAACCTTCGATCCGCAACGCAGCGTCTTCACCTTCACCCATGCAACTCATTACTAACATCATATTTAAACGTTCGTTTAACACTCAGTTTCTACTCGGCTTCGTTAGCCGGCTCATGCACTCAAGAGCGCATGCGTGTGAGCGCGTGGTCATACTCGCATTTCTTTGCGTGAAAAGTGACAGTGAAAGAAAAGCTGCAGCGTATGACCACTGATGTATTTAAGTCTGTAAAACGGAGAACCCGTCCTGGTTGTTTCTGTCAGAAGTGAGTATACATCTCCCGATTGCCAGCAACTAAACCTGTCTGTGAGCGTCCTGTGTCCCGTCTGTCTGGCGTCAGTCGCTCTCGTCGAGGCTAATCGACTGTCTGCTGTCGTTCTTTCTAATGACGTTTGTGCCTGTGACGTCACATCACCATCCTCGTTTCATGTTTCATACGATCCGCTTTAAGAGTGGGCCAGATCACGCTGTCCCATTCTTAAAGCCACCAGGTTTATCGTGAAACGTCTGGCTTAAGAATTAGCATCACCTTCAGACATTCACTGAGCATTTTATACTGTTTAATAGTTATACACTTAATAGTGCTGTTGAACGATTAATTGCAATTAATCGCATCCAAAATAAAAGTTTTTTGTTTACATAATGTGTGTGTGTGTACTGTGTTTATTTATACTGTGTAAAAAAAAAAAGTTTTTGTGTTTATTTTTTTTGTTTATACTGTGTAAAAAAAAAAAATATATATATAATTTATATTATAAAATATATATATATATAATAAACATATTATTTCTATAAATATTTATACTGTGTAAAAAAAAAATATATATATATAATTTATATTATAAATATTATTGTTTTTCTATATATATATAATAAATATATTCTTTGATTTATAATTTCATATGTGTGTATCTATATATACATAATATTAATCGTGATTAATCGTTTGGCAGCACTAATACTTAAGTATACTTAAAATTATCATTTAGTATCCTAAGCATACTTGGCCTATACTGGTGTGTGTGCTTGTGTGTGTGTGTTTTTTTTTTTTATATATATACAGTATAGGCCAAGTATGCTTACTTTACTAAATGATAATTTTACACACACACCAGTATAGGCCAAGTATGCTTATCGCCATTTATATATATTTTACGTTTTCTTCACATACACTGGTTTCTTTTACTCAACTTCAGCATATATTGAACAAGTTTATAATAAAGAGTCAGCTTTGCGGTGGAAAATCTTAAAGTGAATAATACATGAGTGGAAACGAACCTGACAGATAAACATTTGGCTGGTTTTACTGACATTTCTTCTAAGGCGTGAGAGTATTGTATCAGACATGATTCACACTGGCTTCTATTATAAGCCATTACTAGAATAAACCATTTCTAAACTTAAACTGAACTTTATTTCAACTATAAAAATCAAATAAATAGGAACCTGCTAGTGTTCTTAGGGAAGAAAAAAAGTAAATAGTAAGCTTTAAGTATGATGTTAAGTTCTTGCAGTATAAAAACTATTCAACTAGTACACTTTAAAGTGTATCTGAATAAACTCTAGAAGTTTCTAACTAACAGCATACCTTTAAGTTCACTTTTAGTATAGTTCGCAGTATGCTTGCAATACAAAAGAAAAATAGTTGTTACATGCAAAGGTTTATCACTGTTACATGCAAAGTACAATTAAAAGTATGCTTTTATAAACTAAAAAGTGGGCCAGTTCAGTCCCGAAAGTGTAGAAATAGTTGAAGTTTACTTAAGAAAAAAAAAAAAATTTTGTAAGATCTGCTGTGTGCATGTTCAGTACTACCTAGGACTAAATTGACCAGCTTTTTAGTAAAAGTATACTTTTATGCATACTTTAAAAGTAAAAGTAGTACACAACTAGTTTACATTGTGTTGATTTCTGTTATTTCATGTATGCATTTCAACTATACTACAAGATAACTTATAAGTGTACTTTTTAGTTTATGAAAGTACACTTTTAGGTAGTTTAGTTTTCATATTGCAAGTATAATTATATGTTGTTTGCAAACTAGGGATGTAAATATTAACCGCGAGCCGGTTGAAAATTGATTAAAATATCTGACGATTCAAATCGGTTGAGATGCTAAACAAATGGCGATTCAAGGTACGAGTTTATATGAATGTATGTCTGAGGAGAACTTATTGTCTTTAGAAAAGTTTAGATGTTTTGTTTTTTTTTTCTTTTAATTTGGTTGAGATGCTAAACAAATGGCGATTCAAGAGTGCAGCGCTGCTTTGTTTACAGCGGAAAACCCATATTAAAGGAAACGCTTTAAGTGCCACCTGCTGGCAGAGAGTGAATCTGCGTCTGCTGTTTCTGTTTCATACAGATTTTTTTTTTTTTTTTATGTATGGTTTTACAAAACCGAAGTCAAATCATTCTGTTTTTGCTTCAAATTTCGAAATTATACAATCTAATTTAGATTAAAAACTGCTCATGTTGTATGTATGCAGTATCTTTGTTTTGATCATGATAAAAATGCAGTGGCTGCCTGTCTTTAATTTTAATTGAAAAGAGCACAGACAAAGCCATTTTGTTTATATGAAGAGATTTATTTTAGTTGTGTTACTTATTTATTTGATTTGGGCCTAGTTTTAAAATTTCAATTTAGTTTTCTCATTTACATTTCAATTATATTTACATTTTGTCATTTAACAGACGCTTTTATCCAAAGCGATTTACAAATTAGGACAATAGAAGCAATCAAAACCAACAAAAGAGCAATGATATGCAAGTGCTATATTAGTATATTATTATAGTGTTATATTTCAGTTTCACAAAGAAACATGCAGCATTTTGTCCAAGCAATAATAAAAGGACACATTTAATTTATAACTTGTCTTAAATCTCATTTTGTAAAAATAAAAATGCCAGTGGTTTATGACAATTGACAAAAAGAAATTTTATGAAAAAGGTATGTCTACAAGATTAAATAATAATGACATTATGTAATTGTAGGTTAAAAGTAGTATGCTAATAACACACTTCAGTCGGTCATGACCATCAGCCAATATGTCAGACATCATCGGTCTCATATCATATATTAAATGTCATTTTGAATGGAGTACTCAATTCAAGTTGTTAAGGACACAAAATGAGAACAAATCTCTGAGACTTCAGGATGAGAACTCCAAAATATCAGCAATTATAGATATTTTCTGAATCGCAGCCCGGCCGCAGATCTTAACCAGACTGTTTCTTTGTCCTGTGTTCGTACTGTTGCGTCAGTTTGCGTAAATGAACGTCGTGCCACGGTGTCCGTTGTCTGTCCAGAGCTCTGTGTCAGGATGAAGTGTGTGAGAGCATGATTGTCCGTCATCAACTGTGAGCAAAAAAAACTCGCGTAACATATCTTGTCTCTCGCACCTGTAGGTCATAGAGTTCGATGACGGATCGGGCTCGGTTCTGAGAATCCAGCCACTGCGGACGCCGCGTGATGAAGCCATTTACGAATGCGTGGCCTCCAACAGTGTTGGGGAGACGAGCGCCACCACACGACTCACTGTTTTACGTGGTAGGTTTACGACCAATAACACGCGCTAACCTTTGCTCCCTCATTGCCTTCCAGCTTTCACAGGTATGTTCGCTGTGTCTGTATCTTTCTTCAGTGTGTGTGTGTGTGTGTGTGTGTGTATGTGTGTGTGTTTGTGTCTGTTTGTGTCATTTGAGTAGCTGGCCAATGCAGCAAATGACGTTTGGATGGAGCATGAAAAATGGAAAAGCTCCTTCAGCTCTCACTGACCTTGGAGCTTTTTAAGGGGGGTGATTAATATTTTAATTAGCAGACGGGCTTTCCCGCTCGCTAGCTTCTGCATCATCAATATAACTCAAATTTTTGTGCTACATTTACAACATTTCTTACAAAGTGGCCTTGTTGAATGTGCCAGCGTCTGTGAGGAGAAACCGGAGTGAAAATGCTCTCCTTTCCCATTTTTTACCATTCACACCCAATGAAAGGCTTTTACCTGACTTATCTTTTAATACAATTATGAAACGCAGCTACTAAACAAAACAGTCCTTTGCCAGTTTCTATCTGGTTGGTGTGAGAAAAAATCTGCCAGACCTAAAGTGGAAGAAATGTGAAAAAGAATATGCTTTCCACCTCCAAACATTAATATGGTTATTGGCAAAACATTTTCCCTCTGCTTTCTCTTATTTTCTTCCTCCTCGCTCCTTTCAGGCCACATCTGTTGTTGGAGGGAGAGTATTGCTGTTTGCAGCTCAGGCCTGATAAAACCCGCAACACAATAGCAGCGCATCTCTTAGAAAACACACACACACACACTGCAGCACAGCAGAACTCAATCAGGGGGAAGTCTGTGAATCTCTCTGGATATGTTGTGAATACAGGTCTAGCACTCAGTGCACACTGCAGTATATACTGCTGTCTGTACAGATAAGATTTGAACAGCTGGGGATATGAAGGGAGGTTTTGAACGGATGTACTACGTTCGTGACTGATGGATATGTTTGAGGTCTTTGTGTCTTAGTAACTTACGGATTTTGTTGGATTATGTTGTTCAATTTAATACCTTATTAAATATGTACAGTTGGCCCCTTTCTATTTAGACTATGATGTTGACCCAGACTGTGTTCAGAACTATAAATACATTGTTATTATTAAAGTGTTAGTATTATTTATAGTATATTATTAAGTATCAAGTGTAGTATTTAATATTTTGTTATTATTAATAGTATTTATTATTTTGAATTAGCTTTTTAATTTTAGTTTAAATTTAATTTGAAGTCTTAGTCATTTTATGTACTTTATTAAGTATATAGGTTTGATTTTATTTAAAAAAAATACATTTACAATATATATTGTTTTTATGTTTGTATAAATCTGTTAATTTAATGTATTTAATAGTTTTAGTACTTTTATTAGATAAAAAAAAAAAAAAAAAAAAAATTTGTATATAGTTTTTATTTAGTATTTTATTTTAATAGTTGATTAATTTTTGTATTTTTTTTGTATTTTAGTTACATAGGAGTTATTTTGATCTATTATTCACCTTTGTCAGTTGCCAAAAATTATTATTTTATTTTTTTAAGTTTTGGTTTTAACTAACAATAACAACATTGATTAATGTTAGTACTGACATACAGTACCTGTCTGCGAGAGTTTAACTATCTGACAGATCTATTCAGATCTATTTATATGAACTTTTACCCAACAACCTGGATATTAATTGCAATTCAAGCCGTTGAAACCAAATATTTTATTTTTTATTTTATTTATTTTTTTACTTCAAAATGAGATTTTGGTAAAGATTTCATGTGAAGTTATCATCATGGGAATTAATGTGATTATTTTACCTTTATCAAATTTTATGTAAAGTGTCTTAACTCAGGCTCTCCAATCCAATAATGAGTCAAGGAAGATTAAAAGCGACTGGCAGCTCGTTCGTCACACTGCAATGGAAGGTCGAGTCGAGCACAAAGCATTGTGTGATTGAGTATTGCACACAGAGAGTCTGCAGTGTCTCGTCTGAGCTTTCATACTGGAGCAGGATACACACTACAGATGTAATATGAGTATAAGTAGTGGGCTGTTCTCTTTCCGAGCCTCACCTGAAATGACAGTCTGGTTGGAAATGTTATAATTATGAACAGAAATCCCTAAACAAATATTTATCCATTAATATAAATGAAGGAAGCCGAGTTGTAGTAATTACTGCACATTCAGCCAGTGGGCAAGCAGCTTCGTTTGAGCATGAATAATGACACAAAACTAATGCATATTCTGCCGTAAGATATCAGGCTGCGGCAGACTGCGCGAGCGTTGAAAACAAGCTTCGCATTAAAGCATCTTTGCCTTAGTTAAACCCCGACATACTTTTCTTCCCCTAAAACATGCCGTTCAGTCGGCCATGCTTTTGTTGTGTGGGAATATGGGTCATGTCTTATTCATGAATGCACCCACTGAACCGGGACCAATGCGTTCGGTCCTTTCACAGACTGGGGACTTCAGGCCGATATTTGCCAACAAGATCACAGGCACAATGCATTATACATTAAAAAACAAAACAAAAAAAAAAACAAGTGCAAACGTTGCTGGTGGCCGAGAAATGTGTCAGAGAAATGCGTTTAAAGAAATAGTTCACCTCATACAGTAGTTCGCCATTTACTCACCATCATTCCATTTTGAACACGTGTGAGATGTTTAGCAGATTGTTAGAGCTGTTCTTTTCCATTAAAATAGCTTTTCTGTGGCCATAAAACCTCATGTGCATACGCAAATATGATGTTAGAACTTATAATAAATGAGTGAAAACATAAATGTGGGTGATTTTCGGGTCAGTTCCTTACACAAAACACCACATGACTTCAGAAGACTTAAATGAAGAAGAAATGTGGATTAAAGTTATGATGCTTGTATTTTACACCAACAATAGGAGATTAGATACATAAATAATGACATAATTGTATTTTCAACAATATATGATGCTGTAAAAATTATGCACAACTTTGGTATGGACAGAGGAAATCCAGAGGAAACCGATGCTTGCAGGATGCTGGTTGTTGGTTGGATAAAGCAGAGGGTTCTGGAAAAGTAAAGTGCCACTAGGCATGGTGGAACTGAAAGGGCTTTAAATGACCCTGAGGGTGAACATTAGCGTCAGAATTTGGCTCCAGGGATGGAGAAACATCAGAGAGATTAACTGAATTCATTTAGTTCAATGTGCTGTGACCTGATGTCCATTTGACGTCCACTCACACAGTCAGCCGGAGAATATCATCAAAGCTGACGTTACAGCGCCGCAGGCACCGACCCCGTGATCCTGTCCTGAGAACTGGCATATATATTTTTCATAAGCCATTAGCATGAAGAGTAAGTAACATTTAGTAGTGCCCAGTGTTTTGCCCTCATCTCGTTATTGCATAATTTTATTGCATAAAAAAGTGAAACCCAGAAAAACACATTTATATTATATGTACATTTATTTATACTTTTCTTTCTTTCTTTCTTTCTTTCTTTCTTTCTTTTACAATTTGTAGTGTTGACTGTTCATCAAATTCAACCATCATTATTGTAAGAAAAATTGATTTTGAGCTGTACATTGAGCTATACATTTATTACAGTATTTTTAAATGTTTCCTAAAATTATATATATATTTATTTTTTTATAAAATTTTATTTGTTTGTTTATATATAAATTAATATTTATAAAGTAATATTAACAGGTTAACAACAGGTAACACATTTTGGTTATAGGCTAAATCTTCAAACATGTTACTGCTCATTCTAGTGCCTACAAATCACTCAAATCTGATATTAAAACTTTATTTATTCCACAATTTCAGTGTCTGGTTGCAGAAAATGAAAGCGAATAAAATTATCTGTTCATGAATCATTAATTGGATTCAGCGCGTCTGGAGTTAAAGTTCTGGTGCTCTGATGTTTAAAACGATTCCTGGCTCTTCATTTAGTAGAGAGGAGCTTTCACAGACTCATCTTTTGCGGTAAGGAAGGATGAATGTCGTTCTGCTCTGAAGGAAACTCCAACAGCTGCTCTTCCATTCGGATCTCTGTTTCTGTGCCGATCCAAAGTGGAGTGATTCCCACAGTGGAGCTCGAGGAACTCCGGCAAATCCAGTGAAAAGCCTCTGCGATCGTGACGGATGACACCGACGGGACACTTCCCTCTGCCTGCAGTTGAGGCGTCTAGACAAAGCCTATTTTATGGTAATCCAGAAACATCCGTGCCAGAGCTGGAACGCCAGCACCTTTCTTCTGAACGTGTGCATCAGTTTATTTGAATCTGACCGTCCCTCAGTTTTTGCTTTGAACGAAGGCGTAATCTTCAGCACACAGTTGCACAGGAAGTCTGCCGCGGTGTAATTTAAATTCCTGACAGAAAAAACAAAGGCATTGACAGCCGTCCAGACGAACTGCTGCCTCAGCGCCCGTGGCAGCTTTGAGTGAGGTGTGTTCATGGGCGCGTGGAGGGAAATTGTTGTGCTAGCGGAGCACAATGTGCTTTCGTTTACCCCTCCGCCTCGCAGGAGCCGAGACCTCAACGGCCCACCGGCGCTTTCAGACATTTCCAAGGGCCTTTCACCGCTGGAAACATGCTGACTTATCTCGCAACCCAGGTGAACCCTTCTTTGAGCTGGAAAATAGAAATGTAGGAAGGACCTGAGACAGCACATAAATTCGGGATGGCTTTGTTCGAGCAAAGTTTCTCCGCGCGACCCGCTCCTTCCGCTTTAAATGAGCGCCGATGCTGTTCATCACAGAAATGGAACAACAGATAATGACGAGTTATTTATTCTCATAAGTAAAGACAGAGCCGTTAGACATTATTGATCTTTCCTCATGTCTAATTAATGGAGAGGACGAGATAATCGTGCAGTATGAGTCTGGACCTCAAGATATATGCTGTTTTCACTGTTTTCAGTGCAAATAGCCACAGCCTTAATTAAATCACCACATTTTTGAGTTGCATACCATACTTAGCCAATTCAGTTTTTTTTGTCAATCATGCAGCAGGAGCAGGGATGGGAATCACTGCCGTAGGGGGCGTTATAATTAAGAAAGACCCATAGTACTGACTGTTGATCAGATTATTTATATATAGGAACTCCGGCAAATTTATTTGATGGTGGGTGGGGGGGGTATCCATTTGTTGTGTTTGTGTTTCCTCAGAGACATGCATTGGCTCTGTCCAGGTGGTTTGTGTTTGTGTTGAGCGCTGGCTGGTGTGTGAGGAGGTGCTAATGTTTTCGCGGGAGTGAAGGGCTCTTATCTGACGGCTTTGATGCTCTGCATATTGGAGTCATTTTCTGCTAGATGAATCGGCCTCCTCCGGGTCACCCTTAATTCGACTAATGACCCTCTCGAGAGGAGAAGCTCCACACGCCACTCTGTAATTACGGCCGAATGCAGCATCGATGAAGACCGCCTGCAGAAATGTGGAAGATGTGCACATGCAAAGTACCCAGAATGCACGGCGACAGTTGAGAAAAGACAGCACGATATTATAGTCAGGACTGGGAGATTTTTCAGTTTTTATCTATTAATGCGAATGCAATGTTTTGTCCTGATTTTATTTTTTAAATCCAGGAATCGTAGTTTTAACTAAATATTTAAGCAAAGGTTACGTTTAGACGCATTGCTAATGCTAAGAGTTGGTGACAGCTCTACGAATGAGTGTAATCTAGAACATATCACTAGTGCTAATATTTACACCAAATGCATTTGTGCTGAAAAATGCAAGGTTACGAGACGCCAGCTGAACTACTTCTGCGTTTATAGAATGATGTGCAAAAGACGCAAGCGCAGCGGTCCGCAAACACGTCCGTCAAGCGTTTGTTACACAGAAAAACAGTGGAAAAGCAGAAAGCTGTGCAGAGCTACTACTGTATGTCTGATATTTGATGTTTGCATGATTGTTATTACACGGCTCTGTGGAATACTTGATTCTGATTGGTCAGTCACGACATTCCTCGATAACAACCGGTAAAAGCTGATAATGTGGCAAGTAGCCGGTTGTTATCCTCTGTTTGGTGTCGGGTTATTCTGTGATAACAGCACAGCTGGATGTGCATGATCTCTTACTCAATAATCGCTGCTACTGCTCTTATACCGTCAGTCATTTGGAGTTTGAATCTTCTTGATTCTTCTCGATTGTTAAGTTGACCTCAAAAACTGAACCTTTTGGCTTAGAAATATTTAGCATTTTTCTTATTTTATATTATTTATGTGCATATAGGGTATGTTTAAGACAATATTTGCCTTCATATTTCATGAATCTTTTTCTGCTAAGTCTTACGTCATGTGCGCTGCAGTTGGAGAGAACTTTCTTTAACTGGATGTTTCATAAAGAGAACAAAAATTAACCATGGTTTTACTAGTAAAAGAGTAG
Organism: Cyprinus carpio; assembly: GCF_018340385.1. Lineage (NCBI taxonomy): Eukaryota > Metazoa > Chordata > Actinopteri > Cypriniformes > Cyprinidae > Cyprinus > Cyprinus carpio. The sequence continues at coordinate 44,313,048 of NC_056578.1, forward strand.
TAACCACGTTTATTTTTTTGTTACCTGCCTGTAACTTTCCAGTGATCCTGAAGACCTTGATGAGCTGGTTCAGGTGTGTTTGATTAGAACTGAAGCTGAACTCTGCAGGGAAGTTGAGAACCCCTGAACTACGGTTTTATTTGCAGTAAAACCGTGGTTAAATTCCTTAAGGGTCTTATATTTGTAGTTAAATGTTAAAATAAATAAATAAATAAATCAAAATCTTGAAACATTCTGAGAAAAAAAAAAAAAAAAATTATTAAAGTTTTTTTTTTTTTTTTTTTTTTGTTCTAGTTGTAGTTAGAGCATCTATCAGCAGAGGCTAATGGGATCACGCTAACCAGACAAACCCGAGCCCGTGGGGTGAGCTAGATGGATAACTGTGACAAAGAGCTCATTTAATCTGAAACACGTTACTTGTGTTTAACAATGAGTTGCACACACACACACACACACACACACACACACTGAGTGTGATTCAGTGAGCGATGGGGAGCTGCTGGGGTGTGAAGGAGGTTTCGCAAAATAAACCCACAAATGACAAATGGGTTTAGTCAGCAGAACATCCAATGATCTGCAGCCCTTAAACGAAATTAATTATAAAAGCTCAGAGGAAATGAAAGCTCGAGTGACGTCTGTCTGCAGCCAGAGGACACAGAGAAAGACGCGCTTTTGTTGTCTTTTGTCTCGCGTTGACTCGGGGAATCTCCCGCGCCGTCAGCTGTAATGAGCAGCTGGATGTGACCTTGACGCTTCCGCGCTCAAAACCAGCTTCAGTCCTCACCCGTTCCCACAAATCAAATCAAATCAATGTTCATGGAGAATTACTGGGAAAGCCTCTTCTGGAGAAAGAAAGCAATTGTGTGAAACAGAGAGCACATTACGCAGGACTGATCTCCTCCTGCTGGATGGTAGATTGTTCCCTCTGCGTGTGACGTGCGTCTGATCTCTGAAATACTGGCATGCATTCACTTACATTATAATGTGTGTTCTCAGAAACAGTCAATGATGTTGTTATCGAGGAATCTTTCATATGAAACTGGAGGATATGGGCTTCTAAAAATGATTTTATAGAAACAGTTTTTTGGTCAGACTAAAATTAATAAAAATTACACTTAAAAAATGCTTAAACAAAAAATGTTTAAAATGTTGCCTGAACTGAAATAGTTTGAAGTACTAGGATTACTAAAACTAAAATAAAAATAAAGCTTAATATTAACAAATATATTTAAGACACACACAAATTACTAAAACTTAAATTAAAATAATAACTGAAACTATAAAAAAAGCTAATTCAAATATATTACTATAGTATAATATTATACTATAATAACTATGAAAATAAAAGCAAATTCAAAATACAAGCATTACAATGTTACATATTTTGAACTTAAAATTAAAAGTAAACTGAAACTTTAAAAGCTAATTCAATATGTAGACATTCACTTTAAAAATAAAAGTATATTTAAATATAGAAAATTCCATAATTTCCTTGCTTGTTAAATGTTAAAAATTCCCAGATATTCACATTTTTGTAAATGTCACACACACACACAGCACACACCTGGCACAGTATGAAAGTGTTGCTCGTCCTCCTCCACACACACACCCACATACACTTACAGACATGTGTCAAGCTCCAGACACACACACACACGCATCAACCTCCCGGCCAGCAGGAGTGGGCCGAGCCATGCTGCCCGACTTCCTGCTGTTATTACCCACAATTCTCCTGGATGTGACGCCACAGGGCACGCGTGCACAAACGCAGTGGGTTACTCTCTTTAAAGCTGAAGCATGACATTTCTGGGATGTTAAAACCCTTCCTCGTCTCAGTATAATGTAAGCCGTGTTTCTAGTGAGGAACATTAATTCGGTGTTTCATCAGACAGGAAGCACATGTGTGGTATTTCAGGAGCAGATCAGCTACAGCTGCTGCAGCAAGTGTGCATTCTGATCCCGCTGCAGGTCAAAGGTCGTCTCATTCATCTCAGGAATGCAGCAAGCCAGAGATCTGTAATACGGCCTGAGATTCAAAGACAGAGATGTCAGGAATTCACTCTCTCACGGGAATCAGTGCTGAACACTCATGTTAACCCTCTACAGCCTGACGCTTAAAGAAGAGTCGGGAAAAATATCATGTTTTGAACAGTTTATTGAACCTTTAGACAAAATATCTGATACATCTAGTTGATCCTTCAGGCTTTTACAGCTCATATATTTTGAAAAAAATAAAAATAAAAATAAATAAAAAAAAAAGGGACACAAACTGAGCAAAAATATGCATTTTGCTGCAGATCCTGATATTTGGATGATGAAATTCTGGTGTTTGAAATGTAAATCAATGAGATCTTCATAACATAAAATACCCAGACAACATTATACACTATGTTTACATTTACATTTAGCAGACGCTTTTATCCAAAGCAACTTACAGTGCATTCAGGCTATACATTTTATTTATTTTTTTTACCATAATGTGTGTTCCCTGGGAATTGAACCCATGACCTTTTGTGCTGCTAGCAATGCTCTACCACTGAGCCACAGGAACGTTGTTGTTTCAGCACTTATTTTATTTTCTGACCAGTTTATTAGAATGAGAAGCCAGTTTATTTACATTCTATACATAAATAAAGTACACTTTAGCATGCTTAAAAAAGAAGAGGAGAGAGCCAAGCATCGAACCCTGAGGTACCTCAGTGTTAACAACCCATAAGACTTTCATTCATTTTTGAAGCATGAAGGAGAGTAAATGATGGCAATTTTCATTTCTGAGTAAACTACCCTCTTAATATGACCTTACTGTGGGAATGTAAGATATGTGCTTTCTGCATAAATCTGACATCTTTGTTTTCCATACTGAGATCCTGTAACGTCCAGGCAAACGTGCAGCAATGTTCTCCATGTCCAGACAAAGATGCTGGTGAACATCTGCGCTGGTTTCCCGTGAACAGCGCTCTCATTCCCGGAGGTCGGAATTCCTGAACAGGTCACATTTCTGACTTACAAGGGACATGATTGATGGAAACACTGCAGCTTTTTGCCTCCATCACAGCAAAAGCGCTCGCAAGATTATACGGCAGCTGGAATGCACTGATAAACGTGCCGGTGGCCAGATTAGCCGCCTGTCATTTACCACACGGCCAAATGTAAAAGATAACCTTTATTATCATAGAACAAGTGTCACATGAAGAAGAGGAAAATAAAAGTAAACAGAGAGGAGCTGAATGCGGCTGTGTCAGAGGAAGTGTTAATGGAGAGCTCTTACATTCGCTGGTTTGATTCTTTTTTGAGACGGAATTAAAGCGTAATTAACAGGCCACACTGAACCATGCCAAAGAAAACAAGCAAATACATCAGGGTGCGTAAATGAGAGCGGAGAGCCGGAGAGGGGGTGGAAATGCAAACGCACACGTAATCCTCTGAGTTTAGTATAATTTTTTGTTTTTTAAATCAGAGACAGTGTCCAGTGTTATTTTAGTATTATTTATATACTGTTATATTATTTCTTAATATTTTGAACGAACTTTTAATTTTATATTTTAATTGGTGTGTTTTGGTAATTTTATGTTCTTTTGTCATTATTATTTATATTTATATTTAATTTGTTTAAAATTAAATGTATTTATTTCAGTTTAGTAATTAGTTCAGTTAGTAATTTTAATAGTTCAACATTATTTGAACCAAATTTTAACCTTATTTTATTTATATAAAGCATTTTTTTTATATGCACCAATATATGCAACCAAATATGAAGTGAAAAAAAAAAAAAATCTTGTGCAAGCATATTTAGTGATAGATGATACAATAATAGTAATGTGTTATGTGTACTGAGGGTGAATTGTGTTAGCACTAAATAGCACTAAAAAGTACATATAGACTTCCTAAAAAGTATACTTAGTGTATTATTGCCTTTTCTTTTAAGGATCTTGTTGCCTCATTTACTGTCTAATTCAAATAAACATAATATTTTCAAACAAATTTTGTTTCTCTATTCCTGAAATTCTGATTTTGAGCTCTGTGTTCAATATGACCCTTTTGTTATGGTTGTGACTCACTGTTCCAGAGCATAAAATGCTCACTGTATTAATAAACACGGGAGGCTAATTACACACACACACACACACACACACACACACACACACACACACACACACACACACACACACACACACACACACACACACACATCAGAAACAGAAGAACCGTCGTAGAGTTTCCTCGTGACGGACCTTCTGTCTCTCAAATCTTGGATCAATACAGCACGTCTCTTGGGTTCAGCCAGAGCGCCGCAATCCAGGATGAATCCAGTAACATTGACTGCCGTCACAGTCCAGCAGAGTAAACACTCCTCTGCCCTTTTGTAGTTGAAAAAAAAAAAACAGCACAAACTTATCTTGAGCGACGTGAAGCAAACACAAGCTCACCCTAACCCGCTTTGGCCCAGCGCTCGGCACAAAAGCATCAAAGGAAGTGGAAAATACGGCTGGGATGGCAGTCATACTTGAAGGGTTTCCTGCTATTTGTCTCTGTTGGTAATCTGCGCTTTGCGGCGGGAGGGATGACCGCAGCACAATGCGTCTTTACACCAGCTGACCTGTGACAGCGGCTCTAAGGAGATTGCACTCGCTCAAAACGTCCAACAAATATATCTTATTATGGCCTGAGGGGATTTTCCACAGCGAATAACCTCATCCAGGCAAAAACATCTGCAGACGACACTAAAGGAATGAGAGCGAGGCAAAGCTGCATCTAATACGTGCCTCAGTCGCTCTGTGACGCTGATCGATTCCCAACACAAAACCATTATCTGGCCGCAGCTCTGTGTGTTTTTGAGCTCGGTGAATAACGCCACGGCTGGCAGAAAGAACACCAGTATCTCACTCACAGCGTTTCTCACAGATAAGCGAAAGAATCAATTACGCCACGCTTCCTTTTAATTTCCAGCTGCAGCGAATCGGCCTCCTCTTGCTTCCCTCAGTGTCAGTTAAACAAACCCTGCTAACTTCAAACAGTAACTAATCACGCCAGAGCGTTAGCCAGTCCGCAGAGACTCAATTAGCTGTATTTAATTAGTGCGTCCTCCGCTGTTACCTGCTGCGATTAGACCGTCGCGTTAGGAAGAGTTTGTGGCTAACGAGAGAGAAGCGCTGCCATTTCATGAAGGACGGCTACAGTAATGCGATGGAAATGTGCAGTAGGTTTTTGTTGTTGTTGTTGTCGTTTTTGTTAATTGAAAAAAAAAGATAAAAATATAAAAACAAATAAAAAATTAATAAAGTAAAACAAATTTAAGTTGAAGTACTACAATTATTAAAGCAGAAAGAAAGAAAAAGAAATAAAGATAATTTAAAGAAAACAAGGTGAAGTACTAAAATTAATAAAATTAAAAATGAAATAGAATACATTAAAGCTATATAGAAATATAAAAAAAAAAAATGCCAAACAAACTCTTAAGATTACTAAAACATCAGTTAAACTAAAACTAAAAAATTAAAACTGAAAATATAAAAATAAAACCCAAATTAATATAAAAAATGTAAATAAAGTATAAATATTATTACTTAAATTAAAATTGGACAACGAATGCACAAAATGCCAAAAGCATGCAATGGGATTGAACGTCTCAGGTTGCGTATGTAACCATGGTTCCCTGAGTAGGGAACGAGACACTGCGTCCTGTAGGAGTCACTATGGGGGAACGCCTCGTCGTGACCCGTGTCTGAAGCATAAATTGAAAAACACCAGCACACATTGGCCAGCGACAGCCCATGACATCACTACCGGTGCGACTATAGTATAAATAGGCGCCAGGAGAACACATCATTCACTTCTTCGTCTGAAGCTTGCATCCAAAGCATGACAGGAAGCCTAGAGGACCCAGTGTTTCATTCCCTACTCAAGGATCCATGGTTATATATGTAACCTGAGACGTTCCCTTTCAAGGGAACTTCGAACTGCGTCCTTTAGGGGTTGCTATGGGGAACGGCATACCCATGCCACCATGCTGAGGGGAGTGCAGGCCAGAACCATGGAGAGCACTTAGTACCAACTCTACCATTCCCATGGGTGTTGCCCTTGGGACGTTAGACAGCTGTCTGTGACATTATCCCCTACGGCCAAAGGCCTAGGCTACATACCTAAACTTATCTGTTAGGGCCAGACTCCTGGGTCCAGGGTAGAGCTCAAGGCTTGGAATCAAGAATAGATTATTTTAAGGGGATATGAACAAGAGCCTAGCATCATAATAAGTCTTGACCTGTCACACAGGTGCTACCGCTTGCTCTCGCATAAGCTTGCTGAAGGAGCTCTCTCAACAGGTCCCTAGTAACAACACCCTGTTTAAATAGGTAACCTGATGATACATAGGTGGACTGGCACCCAAGATGAACGGGGCTTTTACCAGCTCAAGAAAGGGCATGAAGCAACCGCGCGAAGCCCTTACCATATAGGTTTTTTGAAAAGAACGCAGAGTACTAGTGTGCAAACTTACCACAGTGTGGATTTTAGAAAGTGTGCAAAGACTTCACGTGCACACTTACCATAACATGGATTTTAGGATACCGTTTTAAGGGGCTCTCCTGGCACTCTGAAAGAGCAGCTCATAGATGGAATGGTGCATCCCAAAACCAATATGTTCGAGAGTACCAACTCGATCTAAGGTATAAATGCTGGAGTGGCTAGCAGTAAATAACTAGCTGAGGGGGCAAACACCCAGCTCTCAACCGAGAGGGGAGCTCGACCTACCACTGCTCTGGGAAAACAGAGAACTCAACTCTTACGTGTGAGGAGAACTCTGAATTCAACAAGGGAATAGTTCTCTCTCAAGCACTGCTAATACTACCATGAGAACAGCCCACGGAGCAAGGAATCCAACTACTCAGAAGGGGAGAGAACTCGAGCGCTTGACAGAAAGCACCATGTTCACAATAAACCCTTAATGCTGAGGCACACTTACCACCATATGGATTTCAGAAAGTACACAGAGCTTAGTGTGTGTACTTAAAGCTTCCCAAGCATCTGATCACAGGCAAGCTCATATACAGCCCTCTAAGGCGAGGAGAGCACTGCCTGAGACAGCATAGCTAGCCAACGTCTCTTCTACAGGGGGCATCCTCTCATAGCCGTTTTAATGCATCGCCTAAATGTTGGCATAACTTGTATGCTGGAATGGATGGATGCGTGAGGAAAATGGCCTCTTCCATTCCTTCTCAATCTCTGTATGGAGATCAGGAAGAAATGGAAGGCTCAGCTGAGCTGGAGGGCTATGGTCAGAAAGATAACGCTCATTGAGACAACCTCATGGTGTCACTTTCTTAGCCCGCTTCCACGGCAAATCCAGCCTCGTCGTGGCACGATGCATTACGTCCAACAGCTCATCATACACAGGGCAGGAGGATTGGGAAGGCTCAGCCTCAGCTTCTTCGCCATCCTCAGACATCTCCTGCTCTTCCTAGGCCGAATCCAGCAGAGTACTGGCCCACCGGATCTGACGATGTTAGAGGAATAACATCATCCTCCAGTGGCATTCTCTCGTCCACAGCCGACGAATGCGAGAGGGAAAGCCCCTCTTTAAACTCATCGGCCAGATTCACCTGCAATCCCCACAAGCTCATTCTACTTCGTGCCTCAGCAGCGGTGGGTCCTGAACTGCGGGAAGCAGATGGATGCCCCTCTTTCCTCGAAAAGAGAGACAAACAAGAACGGAGCTTTTTCAAAATGCTCACAATGCACACAAATTGCATCCTCAAGGACATCATGCGCGTGCTCTTCAAACAAAACCACAGAGATTGTGTGTGTCAACAGGTGTCAAATAACGATGACACGGATGCACACATCCTCTTAACGTTTTGCTAGTGCTCACCATGACTTTGATTGGCTCTTACCACTTTAAATGCATGCTTCAAACAAAACAGTCAGTCAAGACGAAGAAGAGAATAATGTGTTATCTTGGTGCCTATTTATACTATAGTCTGTCTTTATACTCATGGGCTGTCGTCGGCCAGCGTGTCTTGGTGTTTTTCAGTGTATGCTTCAGACACCGGTCACGACGAGGCGTTCCCCCATAGTGACCCCAGAGGATGCAGTTCGAAGTTCCCTTGAAAGGGAACTAAAATTCATTCTAATAAATACTTTACAACACACTTAAGACAATTATGCAGTTTTATTTTAAAGAGTTCAATATGTATGAATGCGTGAAATGAAGGGCAGTCTAACACCTTCTAAAGTCACATGGTGCCGTTCCCCTATCAGCAGCGTATTAGGCAGCACATCCATCGGTTGCTCAATGACCTGAGCATCATTAATGTGTGTATATGGTCACTGGGGGGTTTCTTTCGCCCCGCAGCGGCTGGCGACTCTCTTCACAGAATGACTGTGCCATTATTCTGCATCAGGTGACGTGAGGAAGGGAGATATACTGTACTCTAGTGTATAATGAGAGTTAAGTTAAGCGCTTGGGATCCTTTTTGCCCTTGATGTTAAAGATGGTAAATGCGATTGTGGGAAAAATGCTTCTAACTTTTAATTTAATGTTTTTAATTCCCTCTCTCGTATCATTGCTTTTTGCCTTTCGAAACCCCAAAATTCCTCTTGCCCTCACTTTCTGGATCGACCAACACTGCTGTTTCCCCTTCGATCTCATGGCTGCGATTTAATCGTTCTGCAGCAGAAAAAAAAACTCAATTAATTTATGCTTTAAAATGTTTTCATCAATAACCTGATATGATTATAACTAGCTACCCTTCATGCCACATTAATTTTCTATTAAATCATTGTTTATATAAAAAAAAAAATCTAATGCATTCAATTTCAGAAAACAATGTTGGATCTGTGTCTTTAATGCTTTAAAAGAATGGGACACCAAAGTGTAGTGTATTCATGCAAAGTGCTGCTAAAACAATGCCAGACTCCATAAATCCATATTTAATTATGCAGCAAAACTAAAGAAAGTATTTTGCTGTTAGTTTTTATAATATTGTGTTTAATTATTGTGCAAAACTATAGGGAGTGTTTTTGTGTTATTTTGGGAATTTTTTGTTTTAAATGTATGCATATAGCCTGAAAGGCATTGATTTTCAATCAGCATGGATTGTCACATTCGATAATTATTATCTGAGTTTGATTTGTTGCACTTGGCTTTATGACAGGTGAAATTTGGCTCGTTTTAAAGAGCTTGATTCACACATCAACCTTGGCATTGCTCTAAAGACTTACGCACACCCAGAGCCAATACGCAATTAACGTTGTGCTGAGCTTTGAATAAGTGTCTCGTACATTATTTGTTGACCTTTCCATAAACCTTGCAGATAAATTAGCAGAGTCGAGTGAGCGCGGGTCTGGTAATTTCTGCACTGACACATTCTGCATTGAACACAGGGGACAGCTGAATCTGAACAGTAAGCCAACGTTCACATTAAATCATTTAGTACATTCATTCATTTTACGAATGAGGAAAAACACAAGCCATTTATCATAACGAAGCCATTGCTATTAGCTGTCCTGAAAGAGCACATTTCAAAAGTAACCCAGAACTGGAAATGTCTGAAAGGTAGTCTGAGATAAGATGTGTCATATGTGTATAGCAGTCATAGCAAAAGTTACTTTATAATTGTTGTAGCGCACATTGAGAAGAGTAGCGGGCTTAGTGCTGAACCCTGCAGCACTCCGATCCCACCCTTCCTGGAAACCTTTCAAATTTCAGATAATGAGTAGTCATCATGCATGGGCATTAAATGGGTGGCATACATAATATACAATAGTACAGAAGTGAGGTAAATTGCTAATCTTTATTAAATAGAATGCAGTTTATCACCATTGTGAAGGCAGCTGAACTAACAACAAGATGTGGTGCACCACAACAGATAAAACCTGCTCTCAGCTAATATGACACAATATTGGGGTCAGACGCAAGTATTGGTTAGACATCAGAATGATCCCTCAGCAGCTTTCTGTAGCTTTTGTTGTAATTTTAAACCTGCATGTTTAGAAAAACAGACTGACATGTAACTTTAGCTGCAAAGTACCTCCTAACAGACGATGTCTACACACCACAGAAGAGCTAAAATGGCATGCTCATCCACCGTGTTACATAGCTCACAGTCTGTGAAAGACACAAGAGGATTTAGAGTAAAATGTTTGCAGAAATGCATTTGTGTTAATGCCCAAGGGATGATTACTGGAAGTATTTTAAATGAATAACATGGGAAACATCAGGCGATTCTGGACATCACAGAGCAGCTGTGTTGCTTTATGCTGTATTTCAAATGGATGAATCATGAAACCTGCCAAGAACATGTCTAGGTCATATCCCCCCCCCAAAAAAACAGTATTTGGCATAAATATTTTATTTTTGTATTTATTTTTGTATTTCTTTGTGTGTGTGTGTGTGTGTGTGTGTGTGTGTGTGTGTGTGTGACATTATTTTCATTACAGTTTAATCATTCTCTTGTACTGAAATCATTTATTTTTACTGAGGTGTTAAATTATGAATTAAACCTTGAGATGTATTGTATGTATTTCGAAAACACAGACCTTGGCACTTGGTTGGCATAAATTAAGGACATCTTCAAATCTTCGCTGATTCGCAGCACTCTGAAAGTGTGTTATAATAATTTCCAAGATAATGAGGAGTGTTTAAAGCCCTTTATGAGCTGCAGTAAATCCACCATTACAGCAGATGCCTCCCTCTGAGATGCTGAAATGTCATAATCACTCCTTAGTCACTATTTAGACAGGGATATTATTCCGTTGTCTATCATACATTCATTCAAATCCTTCACTGTTTTCTGGAAACAAAAGAAAATGTCCCGGGAACTGTCAACATATAAGCTTTCACTGTACAGTGATACGGCAGCTACATCATAGAGGCTCATTTGCACCATTATAAAGTAAATCTACAGCAAATCATTGCATTTATAATCAATTTTGACACATTTTATTCCAAAAAAACATGGTGAAATGCAGTGTAGGCAGTGGTAGTAGTGAAAGAGAAGCAGTATATCTGTGTAAGCAGTATTTTGGTGTGTACCTGAGCTGAGGTTCATAGAAAGTGAATCCCAGGAGATGTTTGTGTAGTTCAGTGGTAATTACTGTGGGTTTGTGTGTGTGTGTGTGTGTGTGTGTGTGTGTTGGCAGTGTTCCCTAGAGGCTTGTTGACTTTGTGTTTGTTTTAGATGGCTTGTATTTGCTGGAGGTTCACAGATACACACGCATACACACACACACACACAAAGTGGTTAACCTTCAGAAAATGTTGGTTAAACTTAATCTTGGTCCAGAAAGACATCAGACTGCTAGGTATTTATTTATTTATTTATTTATTTATTTATTTATCTTTTAGCTTAATTTTGTCCTGAAGATGTGGATATTGAAATTGAAATTCACCAATGACCACAAATATAACTGAAAGAACATTTCTAAAATAATTATTTTGGACATAATTCTTCATAATTCAAAGAAATTAGTCATTCTCACCTTGCTCTCATAGTTTTGATTAGAATACATTACATTTGGGTTGAGCGGTCGTCTGTATGTCTAGGTGTGAATGAGCCTCTAGTCATGGTCTGCTGAGAGTAATTTAATACTTTTACACTTCTTTTTAGTTTTCTTGTGATGTTTGAGGGATGAAGAGAATGCCACCTAATTACCTTTTCCAATTGATTATTGAAAATAAATGATCGTTGCTAAAAAAGTATATAATTTATTCATTTGTTTTCTTTTCACAAATTGCTGTTGTGAAGATAATTCAACAATTCAAGAGAAAAATATGGTTTATATATAGCTACAAACCAGAGCAGCTTAATTAAGAGTACACATTTGTAAGCCTTGTACTTGCAAACCCATTCTGCCATGATTTACTGACTAGAGATTTGGTCTATTTAATGTGGATGTTTATTGAAAAATGACGAGGTCACACAAAAATAATTCAACTGGATGTAGAAGTTGGATGGGTAAAGGTTTGGCGCCTCTGTCTGTTTAATATTGATGGTATTTGAATGCTTGCTTACTGTGTGTACCTTTCTTCACCCAGAGTTCCTCATGCAGGTTCCCGCAGCAGCTTTGGCGAAAGTGTGTGTGTGTGTGTGTAACAGTGCTGGTGTTCCTGTGTTTCAGAGGATCAGCTGCCCCCAGGTTTCCCCACCATAGATATGGGCCCCCAGCTCAAGGTGGTGGAGCGCACTCGTACCGCCACCATGCTCTGTGCTGCTAGCGGTAACCCCGACCCAGACATTTCCTGGTTCAAAGACTTCCTCCCGGTCAACACCAGTAACAACAACGGCCGCATCAAACAGCTCCGATCAGGTAATTTCCCTCCGTGACGCTAGAAGAAAAGCAGCGGCAAGAGCCACTATTGTCCTTCTTTCTGTTTGAGTTTCTGTTCTTTCTCATGGAGCCTTTTCTTTGGATTTCTGTAGGAAATGGCATCTACGTTGTCTGTGTCCCCTCTGTGTGTGATGTGTCTTGTGTTCCTGTCTGTTTAATTTATTACCCATGATTCACTGCTATGACTGCATTTTTGGCCAGCTTAAATTGGGCTTTGTTTTGTTTCCATTTTAACACTTAGTCGTAAAAAGCAGCCGAACCATGCATAATAAATAAGTGTCATTCTCCATGTCCTTATTTTCTTTACTCCAATGCGCAATTAGTAAGATCTGGCTTCATTCAGAGCTCTCGAAAGAATCATCAGGTTGTTTTGTTTGTTGCTTTCATGTCATGACATAGCACATGTCTCGGCGAACCTCGATTATGCCCGAAAACGAGGCAAAAAAAAAAGAGCGTCCCTGTTTGTGTGTGTGTGACCCTCGTTGTGTGTTTGCGCCTCAAACTGACCAAATTCAGGGCTGAACACGTTGGTGATTCTTTGAATCGGGAGCCGCGTTCCCTCTCGCGGTCTCTCTTTAGTAGAGCAAAACTCCCGTTTCGTTTCACTACATGTAACCTGACCATGTCGGTTGAGTTACTCCGATGTGTTTTTCAGCCCTCGATGCTACGATATGTCTTCCCAGAGTTCTCCGCTCTGCCCTTGTCCTGTTTTCTTCCGTTGTCTGATTTCTCTCTTGATTTTCACCCTGTGCAATAGAGTGTCAGATTTAAGTGTGTCAACCAGAGCAAACGTAAGGAATATAATCATATTTTCTATGCTGTCTTTCTTCTCTCTGTTTTGTAAATCTCCAGAGTCCTTTGGTAAGTTTGTAGATCTGAGCACACATGCCTCCCACTAATGTCTCCACCATGTTTCTCAAACTACTGTTAAAATGCATGGCATGCATTTTACTAACGGTGTCGATAGGCCAGCAGAACCACACTGACTAGCTGACTAGCAGTAAAGCACACGCTCAGGGCCACACTGACACTCTCACTCCATCTGTGTCTCTAAAGCTCACAGCTCAAAGACTCTCCACTGTCCCCCAGTCAATCAGTCCCCAGCTCCCCTCTCCCGCTAGATCACGGCCACTGCCACAGGTCTCAGAACGGCCCCTTGTGATTCATCCACTGTATCAGTTGCTCTTTGACCTCCTAAAGTGACCAATGCTCAATCCTGTGCTTTTCTCCACTAGAGCCAATGGCTGTCTTTTCTGAATCTCTCTTTCCTGTTGTAGCCTAATACAGTCTATAAGAAAGCAAAGCAAAGCTAATTTGATTCTTCTTCCAAAGCGGCCAGCCTCTCTTCTCGCACTAACGACTCTTCTTTCTTAATCTTATTTGCATTCATATAATCCACCCAGGTGGTACGCCAATAAGAGGTAAGAGTGCTCAACTCAAGTTCACAGAATGAACAACTGACTTCATTCTTCCTGTCCCACATGTGTCTGCATCCATCAACCACCCCTCACCAATGGCATCTTCCCATCATCCTCCCCCTCCACCCCATTCTGTTCCATCTCTCACCATTTTCGCCTCAGTGCTTTTCGGTTCTTTGGTTTGGTTTTGGTTTCAGTTCGAGAAAGCCTCTCGTATTTTGGGTTGTTTTTTTCTTCCGAGACGATATGCTTACTGCAGCCCAAAGAAGCATATCCTATACGTGTTTTTTTTTTTTTTTGTTATTTTTTCTCTCTCTCTCTTCTGCTTCATTGTTTTTGTATTATTTTTCTTATCTTTTGGCCATAGCAAATCATGTGTCCCTTTTTTCGTCCAACTAAAACAGCCAAACATTTTTCCCCCCTTAGCTGTGTTCTTGTTCAGCTGCACATGAGCCCAGATGTCGGAGACACGCCGGAGACCTCTCTGCCACGATTTTTCCCCAAAAAGCATCTTTCTGTCTTTATAAACTTCTTTTTTGTTGTTTTTTCGCTCTCCGTCCTCCATTTGCTTTCCTCTACCTGTCCCCTTCTCAAAACAAGCTAAAAAAGCCCAAACAACCACTTTTTTGATAAAGTTTCTGCGGTGCTTTTTTTCCTTCTACCACCTCTTTTTCCTTCTTGCTTTTCTTGGGTTGAAGGCTGTTTTCCTTTTTGACGTTTTTATTTTTTCCATTCTTCAGGGTTGGGGAAAAGCTAACGGTGGGTCTGGCAGATGAAACCGAGGTGGCCGTTTTGTGTCGTTTTTTTTGTTTTTTGGTCAAGCTCCTCAGGAGGCGGTGCTTCAGTTCATTGCGAGAAACCTTTTTCCCTGGGTCATGTGACACCACACTGCTGATCCCATTGGTGGATTTTTATGGGTGTCATTTGTAGCGTAAAGCTATGGCAGTGATTGGTTGCTTTCTTGGTGGCGCAAGCCATTTTGAATTTTGACCTCTAATACAATTGCATTTTATTTTTCAGCTAAGGGTTGTCAAAACGTTGTAAGTTGTGCCGACACACATTTCTTGTTCTTGGGAAAGATTTGCATGTGCTGGAGGTTTATGTACTGGTAACGATAATTCTCCCAACAGATTTTTTTCTTCTTCCATTTTTACGAGTCAAGCAGCCTACTTTTTTTCCTAAAAATGCTGCACTTTTTCTGACTTCCACCATCTGAAGTCCTTGGCCATTTTATTGAGCGATCAATTTGAATTGAATTTAATACCAAATTGTATTAGCCAAATGTATTTTTGTCCTCCCCTTTTATGCTGCTTTTGTATACTGTAAACCTTTTTTTATTTGAGCCATATGCTGCTGTATTGCAGTTTTCACTCATTCCCATAATGAACAGTCCTGTGAGATGTGTAATAATATTGCAGGGCTACTGCCCCCCCCCCATCACCTTTTGTAGACCTCTCAATTAATAATCGATCAGTATTATTATTGATTATTATCACAGCTGTTTTTCTAAACAGTAAATCTCAAACGATTTTGAACCACCCGTACGATTAAGTGCCTTTAGAAACCCTGCAACATGTATCTTGTACTGTATGTTTTCCTCTCCATTGATGTGGTTGTAAAATGTCAGAGATAATTAATGCTGCAAAGGCTCTTTTCTTTTGGTTTGTTTCTGTGTGCCCTCTCGAATGTCTACTGCAGTGCTCGCCGTGCTCTTCTCTAGGCCAGTGCCAAGACAGTCAGCATGGCGAGATACCAGCTCGCAACACACTTCGATTTAAGCACCTCGGTCCTGACAAAATCATAATATGCATCGCGGATCCACCGTGAAATACATCTTTAGTGCCGAAATTGCTTTCCCATGATGCATCAGGCCTAGAGAATGAAACACTGCATTAGACATTTTAAGGGGAAACATTTCTACCCCCAGCTTCCAGGAGCTTAGCTTGCATAAACTGGTTAAGTCTATACCAAGCTGTCCGATGCGAGGCTTGCCTGCAGATGTCGCCTCTCAGGGTTAAGCGTCAGGATAGCGGCAGGCCTTTAGCCCTAGCCATTTTGTGGCGGAGACCTAAACAGAACAAATAATGCCATTCATAGAGAGAAATAGGCCTAGCATGTGGTTTAGTGTAAGTTGTTTAATGGCTTGTGTTATTATTGTAATTATCTTTCTCTGCTCGTGTTCTCTCCCACTGTGTAGGAGCGCTGCAAATCGAACAAAGCGAGGAATCGGACCAAGGGAAGTACGAATGTGTTGCGACCAACAATGACGGCACACGCTATTCGGCACCTGCCAACCTGTATGTCAGAGGTAGGAACAGCTCACGGCGGTAAACAAAGCCTATAAAAGAACATTTAAAAAGTCAGACGCACACATATTTTAAACAAACCGAGCCCAGTTTTTTCACTGGGGTCCCTGGGGTTTTGTGAGCATTTTGTAAGTGCGACATTTGCTGCAGCCTTGATTTTCTGCCTGTCTGCTGTTGAATTGTAATTTAACCTTTATTGACTTGAATGTGTGCTGTGTATGTTATATGGCTGACTCTTAAGATAACAAGGAATGATGGATTGAGCTTAACCTCTCTACTCTCTACTTAATATAAATTGTGGTCAGTTTTTGCAGTATAATCTTATTTTGTATTCAGTGGGATCTTTATTCTGAAATGTAGTGTAAAAGCCTATGATGTATATATATATGGATGCTTCTTCAGTTAAGTGAAGACTTCTGTCCATAGGATGATTAAATAAAGTGTTAGTTAACAAAAAGGCTGTATGTGGACAGATTATCATAGCATGAAATTAATTATGTCAGAGAGATGCAAAAAAAAAAAAAGACATTTTGAAATGTCATTAATTTTAAGATTTTTACATCAGAGAGTAACTTTAATAGATGTAATTACCTAACTGTCCACTATTTGAGAACTATAGTTCAGAGATAATCCAAAACAAAGGTGAAATAAATATTTTTTATTATTATTATTATTATTATTATTGTTATATTTTTCAAGCAATCAGAAGGTCCCCTAACTGAAGAATCTCTCCACTGTATAAATATAAAATGTTTATTTATTTATTTTTGGAAATATGTATAATATGGCACATTAAAGTCAGCATGAAATTGTTTTCGTAACTCTTTTTACTTTGATAGTGAGACATATTTTATATTTACAAATAAGAGCTTTATTTTCTTCATTTCATCCATAAGGAAATTTAAAAACAACTGCTCTCTGTAGTTCATAAACCAGCATGCCGCTGAATCTCCCATATTAGTCAGAAAACTGTGCTTATGATTTCATGTTGACTTTAAGCCTAAATTTGTCTTGAAATATGTTCCAATTTATAAACCTTGCAGGCCTGATGTCCAGCGCTGCTCAGACAAACATGTTACAGCTTTAAATACTGCGGCTGTATTCATGCACAGGTCCCAGTCATGTGGTTTACATGAAAAACCAAAGTACGTTTCTCAAAGGCTCTTTGAACAAAACTCCAGAAGAAAGACCACAGTAACTGCTGATGGCATGTAAAGCTCATAACTGGACCTGTGTCATATTGTTTAATGGGCAGAGCAATAAAAGGCCTGTAAAATGCAGCACACTTTTCTTTTCCTAGACATTCTGTCTCTAGCAGCAATTCTCTGGGTTGAATGTGGCCTGTTTTACTCTCTCTGTATTTTCCCTTGTTTTTCTCCTCATTTTATTTTGTTTCCGCATCAATTCCCTACATCCCTCAGAGCTGCGAGAAGGTTGGTGTGTTTTTTTCTTTCTAACCATCTTCAAACTCAGAAAACAAATGATACAGATGCTAGTCACAGTTCCCAAGAGTATGAAAAAATGATTGTAGCTGCATTAGCGTGTCTATGATTAAATTCTGCTTTTGGTTCCTTATGCTCTATGTTTTGGATCGTTTTTTCTTCTTCTTTTCCCTTTTGTTGTGGTCTGAACGAATGCCCTGCTCTCCGCTGTACTGCTTGACCAAAAAGTGGTGCATGTCAGTCAAAATGTGCGCAGTCTGCTGGGGGGTTGCATGGTGGATTGGTCATGCTGAAGTTGTCTGTCTTCTCCCACATGTCAGTGGTCCTGCTTCGTTACCGACACGTGATTTCCAAACACCTAGAAACAAGCCCCCATTCACTGACCTTCACCACGGCACAAACTGCGATGAGACATGCTCCGTAGCTCTGTGAGATCAGATATTTTCTTTCCTTTCCACCTAACAGGCTGCTAATAAAGGACAATTGATGCATGTAGAGGGTTGTTCCCAAGACCCGAAAAACTGAAAGGTATTGAAATGAAAACATCACGTCTCCTGGAACAGCATTTTATTTGGAAATTCATTGCAATAGGATTGATAATTTGTTTGCAATAATTAAAGATTTCCTCTCTAGAAAAGCGCGATATCTCCGGTCAAATGCGTGCTGCACATTGGCAAAATTGTTATCTTTCCTTCTTTTTTCCTCCGTTTCTGGTGGTTTTATACAGAGACTCAAAGAGATTTTAACTCTTTAGACTCAGGTGTGACGAATAGGAGCAGTTCAATGGGATTTAACCCTCATCATAGTGCAGAGTGCAGATTTTAGCTCGAACCCTGATCAAACTCACCCACCTGTAACTCTGAAGACATTAACTAGCTGTCTCATTGGGGTTAAAATCAAACTCTGCAGATCAGCGGTCCTCCTAGGATTCGAGGAAGCCCTCCTTAGTGGAATGTAATGTTCTAATCATAGAGATCTAGTTCATTGTTTCCCAACCCTGCCCCTGGTTGCACACCAACAGTATATTTTGGACATCTCCCTTCTCCGACCCAACCATTTCAGGTCCTAGAGTCTCTAAAGAGAACTGAATCACTTTAGAAAGAGTTTGAAGATGTGTGCCTCCAGGAGCATGTTTGGGAAGCACCGATGTAGTGCACTGCCACCAAAAAGAATCTCTACAAAAATCTTGCGAGACTTGTTATGATGAACCTCAAACTGTATCAAATCCAGAGATTTGTCGTCCTCAGATGGGCTCATTGTAGCAGGACTGATATAAACCGCTGCACACTGACTCCCAGAAGCTGTGTAAAGCCGGCGGAGCCTGTCGCTTTGAGAAAGCTCCTGCTACTGTAGTGTGCATTATACATCAGCCACTGCCGTCTGAGACTGACAGTATGTAAGCAGTAACACTGACATCAGTTCAGTTATTTTGGACTCTCGAATCTTCCCCCACCCTTCTGCTGTCCTGTAAACCCTCTTCTGAGAAGCTGGCACATAGTATCCCTATCTCTCTCTCTCTCTCTCTCTCTTTCTGTCTTGGATGTCTTGGAGACTCCTGCTTTTATTAGCCCTGTTGATTTCCTGTTATCTGACTCTGCTAGTCCTCCCTCTCTTCCTCTTCTCTCCTCTTGTTCCCCATTTCTCTCTAATTCCCAAAGTTTCCTTGTGGAATGAGCAGTTTGCTTGTTTGCATGACAGATTCAGGAATGCCCCCCCCACGCCCCATTTGCATCTAGGGTTTATCTGTTGCTCATCTATAAGTTTGTTGCATCTGTTAATTTTCGATTCAGTTTCAGATTCCCACTTTTATTGTTTCTGTTGACACCTGTGTCCACTTTTTGAATGGCAGCTGCAGTCAGTCACAGCTAGTCTCTACCTGTTGTTAGTTAGCGGCGGCCCTGCCGCGGTGCCCGTCGCCCTGTGTGTGATGTGGCAATGTGATTCAGCACATTCCTTCACATCAACTGGAAGAGAACGCAGCATCAAAGTTGTACAAGCGCACACAACTCCTGCATGCTGTGGCCCTCCAGTTCCCCAGTGTGCTGTCGTCCGTCTGTCACGCGTGGGTCACCTGTGCATGGCGTCTGTTTCAATGTCCCAGTCCAAAGGGAGCGAAGCGGAATGTTTGTGTGCAGTACATGTTCAGTAGTTTCCTGTTGGATCCTGCTATATCTCAACCATTTGATACAGTGTCCACCAGATCTTTGTTTGCTAAGGCTTTGTCAGTTCCTCACCTGTTAAATGCTCTCAAATGTTCCCTCAGCAAGTCTGTAAAGAAAGTTACCAGGACTTGTGCTCTCTTGCAGTGAGACGGGTTCCACCCCGGTTCTCCATTCCCCCAACGGACAATGAGATCATGCCCGGCGGCAGCGTAAACATCACCTGTGTGGCCGTTGGGTCACCGATGCCCTATGTTAAATGGATGTTGGGGTCGGAGGATTTGACCCCTGAAGATGACATGCCCATTGGGCGAAACGTGCTGGAACTCACTGACGTACGGCAGTCTGCCAATTACACGTGTGTCGCCATGTCAACGCTGGGCGTTATAGAGGCGGTCGCACAGATCACAGTCAAAGGTGAGAATCCATGAGACGACTCGACACTTAACATTCCAACCGGCACCAAGCTCCTGTTATTTGATCTGTCTTTTCACATTCTGCAGATGAATCCACAAGCTCCTACTGTTGGCACACTCGTTCGCTCAAACAGGCCGACACACTTACAGCTGTTCACATCCACACACACAAAGCCTTTGTCTGCAGCAGACATAACAAAATCACATTAGTCATAATATGCTCCAGGAGACAGCACGCAAAGACTAAACATTATCTGTCCTATCGCCAGCCTCACCTAATGCGCTCTGAATTAAAGCAATAAATTACAGCCTGTGGAGTATTAAAGACATGTTCTAAACAAACCGCAGAGTCTCTCTTTCCTCTGGGGTAACTTGGTTTTCTCCTTATCGTGGGGGTACTGTCAAGACTCTGAGCTCTTTTGCTGTATTACATTAGCGGCAAACAGTGCTATAACCCAGGTCTACTGCTCCTGTGTTGGTAGAGCAAGCTGACACTTTAACCTCTGGCAAGTATCCCAAGGGAAAAGCACATGGTTTGTGAATGCTAATGACAAAGCCATACAAAGAACCAACACAAGAGCACACACAGCAAAGACATTTCCTTTAGACCAGGAGAATAATCATTTCACACCTGTTTGTTAGTTACCAAATATTTATAAATGTCTATGTCCTTTGAGAGTGAGGGCATAATACACTAAACTGATACGTGCACGTGTAGTGCCATATTTCAATGAGACAACTCGCATTTTCACTAACCATTTGCAATCCATGCGTTAAAAGTGCTGAAATGCCACCTTTTGTAAGTAAATTAGGCTCATTATAGAATGCAACTCAGGGAAAAGTTGGCGGATTTGGATATTTCCTTCATCGAATCAGGAACTAAAATGGGCACCATTCAATGTTAATGATTTCCCCCCACAATCTTTAATATTGCTCTAGTCATCGTAAGTAAATAAGTGCAGTGGATTTTCCATTTTCCAAATCATTGATATTCACTGATGAGCTTCTTTATTGTTGCTCCAGCTTTACCGAAGCCACCAGGTGTTCCCCAGGTAACGGAACGCACAGCAACAAGCATCACACTCACATGGGATTCTGGGAATCCCGAACCTGTTTCTTACTACATCATCCAGCACAAGCCCAAAAACTCTGAGGACTCTTTTAAAGAGATCGATGGAGTCGCCACCACTCGATACAGTGTGGGCGGGCTAAGCCCTTACTCCGACTACCAGTTCAGAGTAGTCGCAGTGAATAACATTGGACGTGGGCCTCCCAGTGAAGCCATCGAGGCCAAAACAGCAGAGCAAGCACCGAGTACGGCCCCGCGGCAAGTCCGAGGGCGCATGCTAAGTGCCACGACCGCCATCATCCACTGGGATGAACCCGAGGAGGCAAATGGGCAGATTACGGGCTACAGGGTTTACTACACCACCGATCCCAGCCAGCATGTCAACCAGTGGGAGAAACAGATTGTAAGGACTTCCAACTTCCTCACCATTCCGGGCCTGACACCCAATAAGACTTACTACATCAAGGTCCTGGCCTTCACCTCTGTAGGAGATGGACCACTCTCTTCTGATTTGCAGATCATAGCCAAAACTGGAGGTGGGTGTTGGGATTGTCAGGAATAACAGCTCTTGTTGAGTCATTTTTGCAGTTATCTTTAAAATTTGTAAGAGTCAGAAGCTTTTCATAACATCATGGATAATTTTATATCACACTATGGTTCTTTAGCTGTAAATGCAACATAATGCCATGTGGTGTATTTTTATATAAGCCCATGAATGAATTACCTCATTCGATTTTTTTTTTTTCTATTTTGAATTGTAACTTGGTGTACACAAATCAAAAAAATCAGATGATTCTCAGCAGATGAATGGCATTGTGGTAAAAGCACTTTATGAAAATCTCAAGTTTAAAACTAAAGACTCTGATTGGATGAGCTTTATGTAAACAATATTCACAATTGAGTTGCAGTTTAATCTGGTATGAACCTCAGGTTACTCCAGGAGGACTAAGCTTGTCCACTAATGTATTCCCACAATACAAACATGAAGAGAAATGACCGTTTGTATCATACATTTTTACAGTGCCCTCTCAACCAACTGACTTCAAAGGCGAAGCCAAATCTGAGACGAGCATCTTGCTATCGTGGAACCCGCCGACTCAGACGGGCCAGGACAATCAAATCATCGGATACGAGCTGCTCTATAAGAAAGGAGATGACAAAGAGGAGGTCCGAACGTGAATCGTCATTGGCAAACGCCTTCACTCATCTAAGTCGCAGAATTGATGTCATTGTCATTGCTCAGGTTGACTGTATAAACTCTATTCTGTTATTCCCTCCTCAGAAACGAGTAAGCTTTGAGCCAACCACAACCTATTTACTGAAAGACCTGAAGCCGTTCACTACCTACACATTTCAGCTGGCCGCTCGCAGCAAACACGGCATCGGCGCATACACCAACGAGATCTCAGCCGAAACGCCTCAGACACGTAGGTCCCTTTCTGTCTTTCCCAAACACAGCGGCTCAAGAACAGGCGCACCACGTAACCAAGCAGAAATCCTCCATTTCTCAACAGAATTTGCTAATGTAATCCTGAATTTGTTTGAGCAGTGCTTTACAGGGAGATGATTTTGAGAGATGGAGGCATTTCTGTTCTCCGCTTTAAGGGCGATGTTAGCAAACGTCTCGTTTGAATGAAAAGCAACTGATGGAAAGATGTAGTCAAATGACAAGGTCACTTTGTTCAATTTGGCGTCATTTATTAGCCAAGTAAGAGATGAGACAGAATTATTCATCTGTTTGGCAGCAGCCGTGACTTGTTTTTTGACTTTGGCAATTGTATACCACACTGCATCTGAAAGATTTACCAAATTTGGAGAGTTTCCCTCTGGAGCCTTCTTGTAAGCTCAAATGCAATGATACGTAGCTAGAAAAGAGAATTGCATTCCCAAAAGACCTCATATTTATTCTTCATTCATTCAAGTCGAACTGTAACCAAACCTTTAGATCAACTCCTTCATTAATCTTGCCTAATTTGATGCATAAGTAATGTATGACTGTGCTTCACTTCGTGCTCACAATTTGAGACAATCTGAATAAATCTGAGGTCTTCTGAGTACATGCCAGGTAAGTATCTCGGAGGGCTGTTTTTGCGATAGTGTTTGCATGTCCAAGTCTAGAAATGTCAGTCAGGAACTCTTGGAAAAACCAGGCTTTTACCTCAAACCAACAGGCCTCGGAAAGGTTGGTGAGCAATGCATTTCCTGTTTTTACAGAGCTGACACATCAACCTTTGAAATTTTGGATTGATGGTAACTGCTTGGAGGAAACAGGGCCCGATTTAAACGCGGTTCTTTGAGATATTTCACAGTGCTGTTGAAGTATGATGAGAGCAATTGAAATTTGAGCCCTGAATTTAGGATATTTAGGGGGAAATTATAGAAGTAGAGTCACGAAGGTAGGTTCTGTAGCTTTAGGGTCTGCACCAGTCCCACCCTGCACAATTTGTGAATTTGATTTATCTTTTCTACCTCCTTATGAGAAGTCTGTGACATCTCTGCCCATTTTGTTCTTCTTTTTAAGCTTCATTAAATTTATTTTCATGTCATCATTTTTTTTTTTTTAAATAAATGTAGTCCCTCTGATTCATCCTCATTTTATGTCATTTTATGTTCCCTTTGTTTTTTGTTTTTGTTTGTCCATCAACCTCATCTCCACCTCCACCACAAAAACAAAAAAAATCCTCTTACCTCAACCCCCGTGAACCTCACCTGGATCCAACCAAACTCCAAAACTTCTCCAATCCGATTAAATGACTATTCTGCTCCTCCCACATTCCTCTGATCCTCCAATCAGAGCCCTCAGCTCCACCCCAGGAAGTCAAGTGTACTAGTCCCAATTCTACCAGCATTCTGGTAAGTTGGAAACCGCCCCCGGTGGAGCTCCAAAATGGAATCATGACCAAATACACCGTCCAGTACGCGGCGACCGAAGGCGACGATACCTCGTTGAATCAAGTCTCGGACATACCGCCAGAAAAGTTCCATTATCTGTTGGAAAACTTGGAGAAATGGACAGAATACCGTGTGACAGTGAGCGCCCACACTGAAGCGGGAGAAGGCCCGGAGAGTTTACCTCAGCTAATCCGTACAGAGGAGGATGGTATGTCTTACTCACACGCCACTGTGACCCTATGCTAATGTCTACTCTTAAAACACGCCCCACTTCTGCCAGACTTCTGCCCAAGGCACCCTAACACCCCTCGCCCCTCTCACTCCCTCTATTTACACTAACTCTACTAACCAGGATTTTTTGTGACCTTTCACCGAACCAACATTTATCCCCTTTGGCAATTTTTGGGAGAATTTTCGAGAGAATTTTTCAGACTTTTTACTTGACCAGACTTATTTCATGGCATGTTCTTCTGACGACCTTAAACTTCCAACAATCCCAAATGTCTTGCTGTTTTTTCCTCATTTTCTTATTAAGATAAATGAAATGGCTTTTTTAATGGAGTGAAACTCATTTTCATACATGAAAAAAGATGACTAAATCGACAGTGAATCTTCAGAAATGGGGCTTTTTTTCTCAAACGTCCCATGATAATGACATTTTTTTCTTAAATTTTTCCATTTGTTTTTCTTTTTGTCTTCACTCTATCATAGCCAAACTCCTTTAAAGTGCTTCAAACCTGAAACACTCTTGGCTTATTTTTGCTTGTTTTTATTCCATATTTTGAATCCACTAAACCCATTTTTCAGAAAAAAACAAATAATAATAATTAGGTCAGCTGTGTGACCAGTTTTTGGGGATTGTTTTTGTTTTTTTGTTTTTGTTTTTTCTCTCTCTCTCTTTTTTGTTTTTGACCTCCCATTGTCAAGATATTAGTGTTATCCAGTACTTGTTAATGACATAATTCCATTTGGTAGATTTTTGTCTGCTTCACTGCTTTCTCAGGGGAGACGTCTCGTCCAGTCGGATGGGAGGTGTCGTCTTTACGCTTGACCTTTTTGTCTTTTATCCCATAATTCTCTCAGTGCCCAGTGGCCCTCCTCGTAAAGTCGAGGTGGAGGCTGTCAACTCTACGTGTGTTAAAGTGCTGTGGCGGTCGCCGGTGCCGAGCAGGCAGCACGGCCAGATCCGTGGGTACCAGGTGCACTATGTCAGGATGGTTAATGGGGAACCCGTTGGGCACCCTGTCATCAAGGACATGCTGATCGACGACGCTCAGGTAGGCACCCACCTGCACAGCTGTACCACTTCTCAAGTCAGGCTTTACAACTTTGACAAGTTTTGTGGTTATGAGGGTTCATACAGCCAGCTGCCAACTATTTTGATTAAAGTTTAGGACTCTTTCACAAGCTAGCGAGCTACCTACCTAGTTACCAGAAAGTAGGCTTAATTTGGCAATCCCAGAACACGCAATCCCAGGCAATCCCAGAATCACACACACACACACACATATATATATAGTTGTAATTGTTGTATAAATGTAATATAGTTATATAGTTATAATTGTTAGAAAGACAATTTAATGTTGGTATTTTTACGATAATAAATACATTAAGTAAAGATGATGTGATTATTGCACAGAATAAATATATTAATTTATTTTACTTATTAATCGTTGTAAATTGTGCATATGTGATAATACAACAAGGAAGCACAAGTTTGAACACACAGCAAAGAAGACTAAAACTAAAATGAAACGTGTGTAATGCGTTATAATAACACACAGCTATTCATTGTAAAAGTCCTTGCTTGCAAGTTATTGAAGGACACAAATAACTGTAAGAAAGAGGACCTTAAGTGTATACTTATGACATCCAGAGGTTCGTATATCCTTTTGCATTATCTTTAAAGGCGTCATATGATGTTGCTAAAAAGAACATTATTTTGTGTATTTGGTGTAATGCAATGTGTTTATGCGGTTTAAGGTTTAAAAAACACATTATTTTCCACATACTGTACATTATTGTTTCTCCTCTATGCCCCGCCTTTCTGAAATCATCATTTTTTACAAAGCTCATCGTTCTGAAAAGTGAGGTGTGCTCTGATTGGCCAGCTATCCAGTGCTTTGTGATTGGCCGAATACCTCAAGCGTGTGACGGAAATGTTACGCCCCTAACATACTGTGATGTGTGTCCCTGTCAAAACACCGGCGCGACGAGACAAAACCAATAAAACCCATCACAAACGAGGCATTTGTTGCATCCAGTGGGGACATAATTACGGATTATGATGACTTATACTGTGTTTTTACGCGTTGCGTCGCACCGTGTAAACATAAAACCATGTCTGCATTTGTGATCGGAGAAACGACAAACGACAAGCACTACTCTACACCAGCGGTTCTCAATTCCAGTCCTGGAAACGAGTCTTCTCTCCCAGGATCAGGAAACAGTCCTCCATAAAATGTGCTGCACATTTATTATTTGAATTGAAGTGTTCTGGAACAGTGTTGTAAATACAACTTAACCACTGATTTCTAGTTGTGTCCTCTTTTAGAAGACCAAACAAAGTAGTTTTGCCTTCACAACGAAACACGTCTCCACGACATGGCACCAGCAGCAACAGCGAGAATCAAAGTTACGCCTTCTTTCTTTGCGTGAACATTTGGGCGGCTTTATGCAAATCTTCCCACATCGTGACGTAGACATGTGGGGGCGTGTTTAAACGAGGCGTTTTAGGGGGGCATGGACGAGTCTTAACTTTTATAAAGAATATCTCTTTTGGTTTGAGACTTTAGTCTTTGCAACTTAGGGGATATTATCTATTCACAAGCAGCTTATGGCACTCAAAAGAGAAAGGAAAACTTGAAATCGCATCATATGACCCCTTTAAGACTGAAGGCTTTCCGTAGACATTAATTTTCCCATGTGAGGTTATTGATAAAGTGCCATGAATCACACCCAGCGCATAGACCTGTTATATTCTTGATTATACATGACTTCATGTTAGACAATGGACAGCGTGATGAGATCGGCCCGTCTGATTTCACACGACGCATCACATCCTGACCTCAGTGTGCAACGCAGAGACACTGACACGCTGTTTGAATCCTCCAGAATTATGAATCATTCATCATCCAACATCTGCTCGCTCACCGAAACAGAAGAGGCACACATCGTCTGACACTCTCTCGAGTCTTCACCAGCAAAGTGTAATTGAACTTCTTCTCTTGTTTGTCTGTTTGTTTGTTCCTCCTGCTGCTCCGTGGTCTGGGCTTCAGTGGGAGTATGATGATTCAGCCGAACATGTGAGTACTTCACAGAATTCTGCAGCTTTGCACATTTACTTGATTTACATACACGTTCTTTGTTTGCTGGCCTATTAATATTATTTTGCATAACCATCTAAATATGCCATCTCATTCATTAACAATACATGTGAATAATATCTGCATATGAATGTTATCACAGAAATCCTGATTTTGAGATTTTGTAACAACTTAAATCTCATATTTGCATGCAAACTCACAGATATATGCAGTATGTTAACCGAAAATGTTTATTCATAATATTATTTTAAGAAACTGAATAACTCAGTGACCCAACAGTAAGGCTTATTTCTTATTTAAACAAAATAATTTCACATTCAGTTATTATGCTAAATACTACTTATGGACATGCATGCATTTAAAATAATCGTGAATATTATAATGAGAGGATGAACAAATGCATGTGTGTTTGCACCTGTAAAAACTCATTTATGCATTTAGCAAAAGCGACTTACAAACGAGGAGCAAAGCACGCTGATTTTCTTAGTGAATGAGTCCTAATGCACACAGAAACATTTTCCTTAATTCTTTTATACTGACATTTTACTCTTGTAAGTAAACACATTCTTGAGCTCTTTTTTAATAATGATTTTAAAAGCTTTTTGTTAAAATTACTCACGTCCTGCTGTCTTTTTCCAGGAATTAGTCCTCACTGACCTGCACGCTGAGACCATGTACTCGGTTACAGTCGCTGCTTACACGACCAAAGGCGACGGCGCTCGCAGCAAACCCAAGCTGGTCACCACCACCGGAGCTGGTAGGTTTGCGCCACTTCAGAGCAATTTCTGTCTCTGCTGCTGTGGATTTTGTGAGCACCACCGAGGCTCAGGCCTCTCCTCTGCAGCCATTAAGAGTGAATGCCTATAATTGCCCTCGCAGTGATGACGGCGATTGTAATTCCACTCACCTACGGCTCTGACTTTTAAATGCTCGCAGGGGTTAAGGAAATAACAGAAAAGTCTGTATGGAAAATGGCAAAATATACTTTTTCTAAAGAAATGAATACGACACACTGTCTCGATTATCACTGAATGGCTCGAAACATGCAATCGCTCATAAGTGCAGGTGCTTTTCTGTTGGACCCCTAATTGTGCTGTTATTTAGCTCCTGAAAAGCCTTTTATTTAACATGACTGTGAAAAGGCACACAGTATCACTCTTGATTTCTATTTGATATTGTCTCGTTACAAATTGTGAAACTCGCAGGGTTTTTCAACTGGAGAATTAGGAGGATAGATATAGCAGTGCAATATTAAGAGGATCGGTGGCTGTATGTTAGATCAGTCTAAACTGGTTTAGAAATTTGTCTTCACTGATAGAGATTTCAGTCTCTATCATGGTTACATTGCACTATGAGCTCAAGTGCAACATGACGCAAAACTCAATTAGGTACTTACACATTGTGTGAACTGAGTTCTTTTTCAGTCCGCACAAATGGTCAAATTCACACATAAAGGCAGTATTTATGTAAGCATTGCCAGCCATGTCTTAGGTGAATGTAAACAACTGGGAGAAAATTGTCTCTATTTGATCCATGTATTAGGTCTTAAAGTGACAGCAGCCTAATATATGTTTGTGTCATTAATGTAAATCAAACCAAAAATGCTCTTGACTGAATCAATAAATCAACTTGAAGTGAATCAGCATTGAATCTGAAATGAGCTGAATAGGTCTTTTTCACAGTCCGCGTGTCTTCACATCCGGCTTCCATTAGTAGCATGAAAGAATTTCCGCCTGCATTATTGTCAGTGGGCTGTAGCCAATTTTGACAAGAAAATTAAACAAACTTTGTTGAACTTGACAATAAACATCAGTATTTCAAACGGTCTATTTAATTATCATAAACTGTGGTTAATATGTTTTGATGAAACATCTGTGATGGATTGTTCATTAGTAAATCACAGCAGTCCCTTGCTATGGGTACTGACGTTCACACAGGTTACAGCGGAAGTTATTTTACACAACTAAGTGTCTATTATGACAATACTATCTTTTGTAGAGCTGCCTAACAACTGAAACGAAATTAGTTTCATAATTAATTTCATCCACTATTGACACTTGTATTCTCTTTATTTCATCGAAGCTTGGATTAGTTAAGATAGTATTAGTTTTTGTGCTGATTTTGAAATTATGTGTCCAAGTATTTAGTATTGTAACAAACTCTATTGTTGTATATTTATTGCTATTATGAAATTGCTCATATAATAGTTTATTCAAATCGCTGCCCCCTAGACTGCTGTACTTTTCTTTTTCTTGGATTAGTTTATCTAGTATTAGTTATTGCTGTGATATCGTAACTGTGAGATTTCAGTGGTATACATATCATAACAACTGTATATCCAGCAAAAATGACTACGTTCTGCTCTATATTGATATTATGAATTGAGGTCAAGTCGGCTACCTCTAAACCGCTGTATGTTTCTCCGTGTCATCTTTCTGATTTCAGTTCCGGAAAAGCCTCGTCTCATGGTGAGTCCGACGAACATGGGCACGGCATTACTGCAGTGGCACCCGCCGACAAACACCTACGGCCTGCTGCAAGGCTACCGGCTGCGGTTCGGCCGCAAGGACGTGGAGCCCCTGACCGTGATCGAGTTCTCCGAGCGCGAGAACCACTACACCACCAAAGAGATCCACAAGGGGGCGTCCTACACCTTCCGCCTCTCAGCCCGCAACCGGGTGGGATTCGGAGAGGAGACGGTGAAGGAGATCACCACGCCCGAGGACACTCCTGCCGGTTACCCACAAGGCATCGTAGCTGAAAGTAGCACGACCACCACCATCCAGGTCAGCTGGCAGCCTGTGGCGTTAGCCGAGCGCAACGGAGCCGTTATCAAATACGCCCTTCAGTACAAAGACATCAACAGCCCTCGTAGCCCCTCAGAACTGTTCATCTCAGCACCCGAGTCCACCGTCACGCTGGACGGCCTTAAAGCAGACACCACGTACGATATTAAAATGTGTGCCTTCACCAGTAAGGGCCCCGGCCCTTACAGTCCTAGCGTCCAGATCAGAACGCAACCCATCAACCAAGGTAGGAGGCTCACAACACCGTCTCGGCCCCGTTTGCCTTCTTCTACAACCTTATATCAACTGTGAGAAAGAGTTTGGATTTCAGGAGCAAAGCAAATCTGAAAATGTCCCTAGCATAGCTAGTTCAAATCAGTTAGCGTCCTGCGGAGAGTCGATGGTAAGCTGCAGGTAAGGCTGGAGCTCTGGGCTAGTCCTCATGAGGTAGCAGGCGAAGTGCTTGGCAGGTAAGGCTGATGTTGAAACGGAGTGCTGCGGATTTGTTTGTCTAATTCATCTGCCCCAACTTTCTTTTAGCAGTGTTTGCAAAAAATTTTCACGTGAGCGCTGCCATGAAGACCTCAGTGCTGCTGACGTGGGAGATTCCCGAGAACTACAACCCCGCGCAGCCGTTTACGGTGAGAGACTCGGAGAAACCGTTGGCATGTCAGCTAGAAACCGTCTACAGTGCCAGCTTTCCTTTGTGAAAAAGAAGTGTGCTTAATTGTGTTGAAGGCGCACTTGTAGTGTACTTTAAAGTATGTTAAAAAATATAAAAGGCGCCTTAAGTGTCTTAAAGAGAGACACTTTCATGAATTTGTTTCTAAACACACTTAAGTACACTTTTAAAAAGTGACCTTTTTAATAATGTGAAATTAAGTCTTACTTTAAAGTGTTTTAAATCATTGTTTTAATAATGTGTTGTGCTGTTTTAACACTTAAGTACACTTATTTGGATGTGTTGACTAACCTACTAAAGCACATTAAAAGAACCTGATTAGCATTTTAACTGTAGTGTATTATTCAATATTAGCATTCAATTTAATGATTTGCTGAATTGCAGCTTCATATTTAAATACATGACACACAGTTTCAATAGTAATGACATTAAATATATTTTAGTTGATCATAAATCACTCGTCAGTACATTCAGCAGTACTTTAACCATATTTCAAAGACAGAAGTCATTATAAAATTACATAAAGATGTACTTCAGTCCTACTTAAGAGGGTCAAAACACTAAAGTTAGGCTAATTCAATTTAAACTATAATACATTTTAATTTAATTGCAAGTAAAATGCAGTTAAGTATCTGAAAACATTTGATTCAGTTCATATTTAAGTATTTTATTTTAAAGTATTGTTTCGTAATAAATACTCTTAGTATGCTGAGTATGCACTAAATATGTACTTGTAAGTAACTACTACTTTTTCACAAGGGATCTTCTAAGGCAGAGTAGCGCAAAAGATGGCATGATGGATACATGCAATTCCGGTTTAATATTTGGCCAAAAAATTATGCCTAATATTTGAAGCATTCCTTAAAATGCTGCCTACACAGGCTGCACACTAGGTTTTGGGTCACTAGCTCCAGCTATCACATTCAATCTGGTTAAAGATTGGTGTAAATGTGGTTCCTCATAGATCCTGTACGATAACGGCCAGAGCGTGGAGGTGGATGGGAAGCTGACGCAGAAGCTCATCACCAACCTTCAGCCGGAGACGCAGTACTCCTTCCTGCTCACCAACCGCGGGAACAGCGCCGGAGGACTGCAGCACCGCGTCTCCACCATGACAGCGCCTGACATACTGCGCACCAAACCCTACCTGATCGGCAAGACCAGTTCAGACGGCATGGTCACGGTCGAGCTGCCCACGGTTCAGACGGCTGAGAAAGTGAAGTGAGTACCAGTTCTGCTTTGTGTTTGAGTTTAACGAGAGAAGCACCATGGGCTTTTACGAGAAGATCATTCACCTGTGTCTCAACAATACGTTTTTTAATCTTTTCCATTTGTTGGAACGCATTTACCAATTATTCTGTTTAGTCTTTCCATCCCAAGTGGTCCAAAAGTTGTAAAGTTGGTTGTTTGACCATTTTCAATTTTCCAACCCCTTTTTTTTTCTTTCAATTTTATTCTAACAAAAGCAGAGGTCTTGATGTCATGGCTCACAATACATTTTTGGTTACAGAAACCTCCGTGACAGTTCAGGATGGTTCAGTTAATCTCAATGAACAAAAACTGATCTCTAGTTCACATGGCATTTACATATATAAATATTGTGCACATTATTGTTCTTTTGACTTTGAATTTAAGTTTAAAGGCTGATTTATACTCCTGCGTCGGACATACGCCGTAGCCTTTACGCTGGAGGCTATGCCTCAGTTTTCATTTATACTTCTGCGTCGTTGTCCACGTCAAAGTGCAGCACACATGCTAACCGCTAGTCCGCAGTGTCCACGGGCATGTTCCTGTTGTAACCAGCAGTACCACGACAAAAGCTGAAGAAGAAGCAGCTCGTTGGAGAAGCATTATAGCCGTGACTGCAACAAATAAATATCAAATCATTATTTAAAACTACAAAAAGGAGACAACGACGGAATAGGAGAAGATGGCATTCTTTCAGTCTCCACAAGGACTGTACCACGGCAGATCAACATTGTTTGTCTCAGACAACTACTGATGTATAATGCTATGTAGTAAAATAAATGATAAGACACTTGTTCTTTGCTTTGTTTTATTTTATATAAGAAGGTGTAACATTAAAAATATATTAAAGTGCACATAAACACACTCAAAACTCAAGTACATACGGAGGGAGGGGTTGTAGCAGACCAATCACAATGCTTGCAGTCTGCATAGAATTGGCGCGTTGTTACATTTCTGGAGAGGTGCACGTCAGGCTACGTGTGCTACGCACAACCTATGACGTAGCTACGGCGTAGTTTCGACACAGAAGTATAAATCACCCTTCAGTGATCATAATTTAGGGTCACTTTATAATGGGTTCAAGTCTCAGCCATGTTTTTGGGTGGTTTCTATGTATGTATATTAAGCATACAGAGCTTTATTTAATTTGATTTTTAAATGAAGTGAGAATGTGCACATTTTGAAATTCCCCTCACGTACAGGTTGATTATCTGTGGTGAGGACCAGATAAGCAGCTGAAATGTTCACAGATATCAGTTCTCTATGGCACTTTCTGCTGTAAAAATTATGAGTAAAAGATGCTGCTGCTAATAGAAATCTGAAGACAAGCCTGCTTTATTCATGTGCTTTGTGAAATTAAAAGAAGTAATTTGAACATAAACAATAAAAAAGAACAATATTTTACAGTAATCATGTTTATGATTGACATACAGTAACCTATGCAAGTGAGACCATACAGTATATATCTTAAACATCAATGTATGTAAATGTATGTAAATGTACATGTACCACGTGCATTTTTATGATTGACATACAGTAACCTATGCAAGTGAGACCATACAGACACCTTCATAAACATGTCATGAATATGAAGGAGATTTTTATGCATGTTTATGACAACTGTCATTAAGTGCCATTCGCTCAGTTATGTAATTTTTAATGCAGGATGACAAATGTATGTAAATGTACATGTACCACGTGCATTATGCATTGGTTAGGTTAGGGTTAGGTCAAATAATGTCATCTTTACATTAAAAATGACATAACTGAGCGAATGACATTTAATAGCAGTTGTCGTAAACATGCATAAAATCTCCTTCATATTCATGACGTGTGTCATGACATGTTTATGAAGGTGTCATGTCAGTCTTATGCACACCCCTTCAAGTAAAGTTTTACCGGTTTAATTTTAGTATCACAGATCTTCAATCAGTCTATTTTGTTGTTATTTTTAATTCAGTTTTTTTTTTTATTTTTTTTATTATTATTATTATTATTTGTTAAAGATTTAGTAATTTTGTTTTGCAATTTGTCATTTTTATTTACTATAGTTTTCATTAAATTTTATTTCAGTCAATGTTTTTTTTAATTGTATTTTTTTATTGCAATTAATGATTGATAAAAATAGATAAATAGTTAGTTAGTTATAAGTGACGTCTATTTCTTACTTGCAAGCATTTCTGCAAGATGCTGGTGGAGAAATATTTTTTTGTGATTGTGAATAATAATAGCTGTGTTGGATTGTTTAATACAAGCAGGTCTGTCTGTCATTATGAAAGTTCATCCAACACTGACAATTCTATCAGCATTTCCCCATTCTGTTCCAAAAATGTATGACTTCTGTGGAGCAAGTTTTCAACGTATCTGTTGATGTGTTTCACAAAACCGTTTGGAATATTTCCTCCACGGTTAATAGTCAATAGTTACTTACACAGAGTAAGAGTTGCAAAAATCACAGTTGTAATTGCATGGGACAGAATGACTAGCATTCTTCAGAATATATCTTTAGAGTTTCTTGGGAGAAAGCAAGTCATATGAGTTTAGAAAGTAAATGAAAGTGACGGCCTGTTTTTTGCCATTCTGTCTATCAGAGAGACCCTCATTAGTGCGTCTGAAGCGTGAGACCGAGCCCAGCTTCCTGGAGGTGAAACTAGACTAAAGTCTGGTGAGGTTGGCAGGTTATTGATATGTTTACTGAGGGTCGCTCTCTTCCATCAAACACGTCGTTAATCCAGTGTCATCCCGAGTGCATCGGAAAGTCCAGACTGATTGGAGCTAATCCTTATGGATGTCCTTACTCTGTCAGCACCACCTTATAGACTCTGTCTGGCTCTCTCTGCAGGGGTTACTACATCGTGGTGGTACCACTGAAGAAACAGCGGCCCGGAAAGTTCATCAAACTCTGGGAAGGTCCGGATGAGATGAATCTGGAAGAGGTAAGAGATGCCCAGTCCACCTCACACACAGCGTTTAGAGTCATTGCATCATGCACTGATCATCTGTAAGGACATGATTCCCAATGCAAATACCAGCAATTATGTGAAAAGAAAGCAGCGAGAGCTCGCAGTCGTACTATCGGCTCCAGTCATATGCAAATCCATTCCTGCCCACAAAAACAGCTCTCCTCTAAAGGGCAGGTTGAGAGATAGAGGAAGTCTGCTTTATCGCTCCAGCTGAACGCTCAATATTACTTTTAGCTGGAGTAAATATTTTAGAGGCTTTTCTATGGCGTAACGTGGCGAGTGTTCTCCTCTGAATTGTGCCAGACGGGCTGCCAAAAGGAAGTGGCAGCACCATGCAGGGATCTGTGTTCTGATTGGCTGACAGATGGGCATGCCCCTCCTCCTGCCAGCTGGCCTGAGGTACTTCTGCAAACCTGGTTACTGACAGTTCAGTATTTGCGTTTAATGAAGAAATCACACCGTCAGCACTGCGATCACTGCCATTCCCTCAGCATCAGAGCAAACGCCACAATGACATTTACTACACCACTGTTTACTAGCTATAGTTTAGATATATATATATATATATATATATATATATATATATATATATAGTGTTTTTACCTCCAGCATGCACACACAAACACACACTCAATTTATTTGACTGTCAATATTTGAAGTCTCCTGTTGAAAGTGGCTCAAGGGCAGAAGGACTGAAGCAGTTTTGATGGATTGAACAGGATTGATAGAAAGCTTTATTAGAGCGGTGGCTCACAGAGAACGCCTGCGGATCACACACACACACACACACACACACACACACACACACACACACACACACACACACACACACACACTCACATTCACAGACTAAAGCCCAATTTATACTTCTGCGTCGAACCTATGCCGTAGGCTATGTGTAGTATGGCGTAGCCTGACGTGCACCTCTCCAAAAATCTAACAGCGCATCAATTCTACGCGGACTGCAAGCGCTGTGATTGGTCTGCTAGAACCCCTCCCTCCGTATGTACTTGAGTTTGGTGTGTGTTTATATTGTGCACTTTTAATATATTTTAATGTTACACCTTCTTATATAAAATAAAAAAGCAAAGAACAAGTGTCTTATCATTTATTATACTACTACTAAATCACTAGTCGTCCGCGACAAACAATGTTGATCTGCCGTGGTACAGTCCTTGTGGAGATTGAAAGAATGTCACCTTCTCCTGTTCCGTTGTTGTCTCCTTTTTGTAGTTTTAAATAATGATTTAATGATTTGATATTTATTTGGCGCCGTCACGGCTATAATGCTTCTCTGAGGAGCCGCTTCTTCTTCGGCTTTTGCTGTGGTACTACGGGTTACACCACCAACATGCCCGTGGACACTGCATACTAGCGGTTAGCATGTGTACTGCACGTCGACGCTAGTGTTGCTTTTGTCAACAAAAATGATGACTAAATATTGTCGTCAACGAACCTTTATCATGTGATGAAAACGAGACGAGATGCAACATAAATGCTGGTCATGTGACGGTGACTATAGTTAAATGTATAATGCAGTATCGTTGACGAATAAAAACGAGACTAAATGTGGTTTACAAAATAAAAACTATGCTAAAATGTCTCTTCATTTTCATTGACCAAAAAGACACAAAACTAAATGTTTTAACGTTATTTCGTCTCGTTTAGTCGTTACTATTATTATTTTGCAGTATTTCTGTTTCCTGTGTCTCACTGCAAGGACGCGACCGATGTCATTTCCTCAAGCCCCACTTGCGGCATTTAGAAGATGACAACAAACAAAGTTAAGCAGGATTTATACTTTCGCCTGGCTCCGCTGACTGTGAGCGCTCCTTCCCAAACGGACGAGGCTTTTATACTTGTCACGTTCGCCGCTGTACTATTCTTTGAAACGACAGTGGAGCGACGAGGAGTAATTGTCCTCTAAAACCATCGGGAATCACCGGTGAGAAGTCATTTGCCAGTACAAGTCTTGTGATGAATGAGTTGATTAATTAATAATTTCTTTATGTACAAACTTAAAGGGGTCATGAAATGAGAAACCAAATTTGCCTTGATCTTTTGGAATATAAGAGGTCTTTGTACCATTAAAACGTCCTGAGTTTCATAGCTTAAGAGGTCCTCCCCATTATAAACGAGCCATTTATTTAATCAAGCTCTAAATACAGCTCGTTCTGGATCCATGGTAAGAAGTGACGTCACGGTGCGAAGTGACGTTTCAAACCATTTGCATATGACCGCCTCCAGCACAAGACAACTACGCTCATTTCGTATCGTTGTCGCGCCGCACGCCTCACAAGTGTTCAGTCGACGGACAGCGAGTGGGTCTGTGTACAGGAAAATTACAATGCCACGCAGATGTGCTCAAACATATAAGGTTTTATCATTGCAAGAGCCATCGCTTCGAATGCATCACCCGCTACTAAACAGTTACGCTCAATCCACAAATGTTCTGGCTGGGGGTGTTAATAATTGATCCATAGGCACTGTCGTTAGCCAATCATAACAGTGGGCATTAACACTGAACTCTTAAAGGGGAAACAACCCCAAAAAAAAACAGACTGTTTGAATCAAAGGATGAGAAAACAGGGTGGGACAAATATAATTCACATTTTTAATGTAATTTCAGTATTTTTTAAAGGTTTTTAATCACATTGTACACAAAAAAATGGGTTAAAATAATATTTATTTATATTTATGTCATGACCCCTTTAAAACAATTGGCTGTATTACGCATCAAACACAAGACAACTTTAAGCAAATAGTGTATAATTAATATCTAAATGAATTCTAATTCTATTTTATACAATAAAAATAAAACATACTTAAAATAAGAAGCCTTGGACAAACTATGCAAACATTTTTTTCCAAAAAAAAAACTGCTTCTGTTTCACACAAACGCCGACACACACGTGCATGTTCGGCTAGAATCGCCCTGAACTTGTGCATGTTCGGATGCGGAGCTATGCGGAAAGTTACAAAAAATGCTGTGCACTCCGCCATGTGAATAGTTTGTGTGCACTCAAAGTGAACTTCCAGCAACACTGCGATGACCCAAGCGAACTTGCGGACGCGTCGAGTATAAATCAGCCTTGACACAGAGAAAGGGATCGATGGCCGGCCAGCCTGGGTTCATCTTTGGGAGAAAAATTAGCAGATTATTATTATTATTATTATTATTATTATTATTATTATTTTTATTTATTTTATTTAAATTTATGTGTGTACTTGTACTGTATTGACTGGGTTAAATAGAATTGCATTACTAAAAATAGACTAAAATACCATTTTCATTGACTAAAACTAGACTAAATGTCATCAGTTTTCGTCGACTAAAACTAGACTAAATGTCATCAGTTTTCGTCGACTAAAACTAGACTAAAAAGAGTATGAACGTGACTAAAACTAATAAAAACTAAAATGACAGCTTCACACAAAGACTAGACTAAGACAAAAATTAAAACAGGCCACCAAAAACAACACTAGTCAATGCGTACAATGACGCAGAAGTATAAATCAAAACTGATGCATAGCCTACGGCGTAGAGGTTATGGTCCAACACAGAATTATAAATCAGCCTTTACACACACACACACACACACACTCTCACAGACTATTGAAGAAAAATGCAATATGCAATAATTGATATTTGATATGCGATACGATATTGCTTAAAGTGTGTAAAATCAATTTCAATTATATTTTTAAAAAATTACAAATTAAAATTATATAAAGAATTTGTTTCACATTCTTTCTTGGAAAAGAAAGAATCACTATAACTTCTGAAAGTGACCAGCAGTGTTTTAGCATTACATAAAAAGTAATGTCACAAATCAGAAAATATCATTTTAACATCGGTGTGAACATACAAAAAAAAAAATAATAATAATAATAAAAATGACACTAATTTTATATCATTGTAACTTTGCTTTCCATACACTTTAAGTACTTCTTCATAAACCACAGCAAAAACTACAGTCGGAGAAAGT